>NW_020954596.1:68268890-68294742 GCF_900497805.2 Vombatus ursinus
CCCTTACCCCCCTCTTTTTCTCAAAAGGAGACAGAGAGACAGAGACACATAGAGAATATCATGTGTTTAGGTTTGGGGAGACAGGAATGGTGAGTGGAGTCGTAGGGCAATTTACTGACATGTCCTTTCCAGGCAGGATAACAATTTTGATTTGATTACTGTTCCTAGAGCAAGAAGTGGAAAGTATCACTCAGGTTAGCATGGATAGTTACAGGGCATTGTGGTTAATTCTCATAAATAAGGAATTCCAGGCCCAGGGCTCTAGTAGAGCTGATTAAATCAAGTGACAGGAAAATCAAAAGGAGCTTTAATTCCTGCAAAAAATATTCATGTTGCAAAGGAGACAGATAATCCACATGACTCTTTTAAAGGCATCAGTGGCATAGTGTAAAGCTCTGGAGCCAGATGACCTGAATTCAAGTCTTGCTTCTGAAGCTAGCTGTGTGACCCTGGGCAAGTCACTTCACTGACATAGGCCTCTTGGGAAAGGAAAGAGTTAGCTTAGATGGCTTTTGAGATCCCTTCCAGCTCTGAGTCTAGGATCCTATTCTTCAAGGCTTGTTGTACAAAACATCTGGAGGCAGGGATAAGGGACTGACTTCTGACAGCCCTCTCCCACTGTAAGGGCCATTCAGAGGCCTTGCTTGCAGAAGAGGAAATATTCTGCCTCTGTTTCTGTTCTGGCTTTTTTCCTCTTTCTCCCAGCCTGATTCTGGTCAGTAGAGCAGGGATCCTTCACAAGCGGCAGGTGGGAACTCGTCAAGTCAATAGGGTTGGGAGAAATTGAAGGGGTGATTCATTTTCTCCAAATCTTCAGTCCCTCTTCATGTTCCACTTGAGTCTTGTATTTGAAAGTCAAATTTTCTATTCAGTTCTGGTCTTTTCATCAAGAATGCTTGAAAGTCCTCTATTTCACTGAATGACCACTTTTTCCCCTGCAGGATTACACTCAGTTTTGCAGGGTAGGTGATTCTTGGTTGTAATCCTATCTCCTTTGCCCTCTAGAATATTATATTCCAGGTCTTGTGGTCCCTTAATGTAGAAGCTGCTAAATCTTGTGTTATCCTGATTGTGTTTCCATAATACTTGAATTGTTTATTTCTGGCTGCTTGCAATATTTTCTCCTTGACCTGGGAACTCTGGAATTTGGCTACAATATTACTAGGAGTTTTCCTTTGGGGATCTCTTTCAGGAGGAGATCAGTGGATTCTTTCCATTTCTATTTTGCCCTCAGGTTCTAAAATATCAGGGCAATTTTCCTTGATAAATTCTTGAAAGATGATGTCTAGGCTCTTTTTTTGATCATGGCTTTCAGATAGTGCAATAAGTTTTAAATTCTCTCTCCTGGATCTATTTTCTAGGTCGGTTGTTTTTCCAGTGAGATATTTCACATTGTTTTCTAATTTTTTATTCTTTTGGATTTGTTTTACAGTGTCTTGATTTCTCATAAAGTCACTAGCTTCCAATTGCTCTATTCTAATTTTTAAGGAAGTATTTTCTTCAGTAATCTTTTGGACTTCCTTTTCTATTTGGCCAATTTTGCTCTTTAGGTCAGTCTTCTCTTCATCGGCTTTTTGGACTTCTTTTGCCATTTGGGATAGGGTATTTTTTAAGGTGTTATTTTCTTCAGTATTTTTTTTTTGGTCTCCTTTAGCAAGCTGTTGAGTTGTTTTTCATGATTTTCTTGCATCATTCTCAGTTTTTCCTCTACTTCTCTTACTTGCTTCTCAAAATCCCTTTTGAACTCTTCCAAGGCCTGGGACTGATTCATATTTTTCTTGGAGGCTTTGGATGTAGAAGCTTTGGCTTTGTTGTCTTCTTCTGGTTGTATGTTTTGATCTTCTTTGTCACCAAAGTAAGATAATATAGTCTGACACTTCTTGTGAGGTTTGCTCATGATCCTAGCCAATTACTTGAGTTATAAACTCTTTATTAAGGTAGAGGTCTACTTCCAATGTGGAGAATGTACTGTCCCAAGCTTCAGGGGTTTGTACAGCTGTTTTCAAAGATGCCTCTAGGGACCTGTAAATTTTCAGTTCTTCCAAGGTGGTATGATAGGGGAGAGGCCTTTCCTGGTCTGTGCTCTGGTCTATGAGTGACCACAAGCACTCTTTTCTGTCTTGGAACTGTGAGGAGAATTTCCTCTCCACAGCCGCTGCAAGCTGCTCCTCGCCCAGCATGGCCACCCAGAGCTGTGACCCAGATCCAAGCACAGGCAAAGCAAGAAAATCCTGCACCAGCAGAGAGATCCCTACAATCCCCCTCTGAACATTACAATACTTATGATATCACTAAGAATTTTTGTCAACCTACCTCTCAAGAGTAGTCATAGAGTTAACTAAACAAAATGGTTGCAAAATTATATTTTATAGAATTTTATATGGGTGTATTCATAAGAATATATCATATTAAAAATAAATAAAAATTCCTTGTTTGTTGAATAGAAAAAATAATGAACTTTAATGATGGACATAAAATCTGGAGTAGCTTAAAAGGTTGGTAATAGAAAAGGATAAGTTTGCAAATGGGATCAGAATAGACATTTTCTTAGTCCTTGATGATAGAGTTAAATGTTAGTCATTGTTCCCTTGAAAACAATAATGTTGTTTGTCTATAAGGTATGATAGAGATTCATAGAGTACCAGTCATTTCACCATACTCATCTGTGAACATATGTGAACATACCCTACAAGTAGTCATCTAGGCTCTGTTTAAAAAACACCACTTAAGAAGACAACATTGTGGAGTGGGAACCCATCTGAACTCTTCCAACATTACCCTCCAAACAACTAATAATTCTTCAAATCAAATTTTGGAGTGACAAGGTCAACAAAAAGTCAGTGAAAGACATTTTTTCCAGGCTAATACAACCTAGCAGGTCTTCTGGAGAGTCCATAACATGGAGTTGGTGCAGGCCCAGAGCAAGGCAGTACCACCAGTAGTGGGCCTTGGATATTGTGACAGCAGGGATAGCAGTATCAACAGCTTTGAGAGCTTTCAGCCCAAGAAAAGGTAAAGAGGTTGGACAACTGGTCAGAAAGAAATTACAAAAGATCCTTTATTGGTGGTTGGATGCAACTGGTACTGGTTGACAACTCTGTTTCCCACATACATTTCTGGGTTGCAGTTCCAGGGCAGAGAGGAGTGTTTGTGATCAGTCACAAGGGAGCAGGGACCCTGGTCACAGTTCTAGAGCCAAGAGGAGCAATAGTACTTGTGGCTATAGGGGAAGAGAGGATCTTCTTCAATCAAGACCAGAGGGAAGACCAGGAGAGCAATGACCACACCTCTCCCATGTTAACACCACCTTGGAATCATAGAAAACTTTCAGACCCTGAAAGCTCTGAAAACAGCATCACAAAAAAACCTAAAGCTTGGCACAGTGTCTCACCACACCCAGGTGAGCAAAGCTCAGCTTTAACATAAAGGTAAAAGTGAAGGAAAAAAAAGTCCGGAAAATGGGCAAACAAAAACAATGATAAAAGGACTTGACCATAAGAAGCTACTATGGTGGCAAGAAAGAACAAGACATAAACTTAGATGAAGATAACAGTGTAAAAAGAGCTACAAGCAAAGTCTCAAAGAAAAAAAATGTTAATCAGACCCAAGGCCAGCAAGAATTCCAAGAAGGGCTAAAAATATAAATGAGAGGTAGAGAAAAATAGGAAAAGAAATGAAAATTATGCAAGAAAATAATGTAAAAGAAATAAATAGCTAAAAGAGGCACAAAAGATACAGAAGAAAATCTCACTTTAAAAAACAGAATTGGCTTAATGGTAAAAGAGAAACAAAAATTCATTAAAGAAAAGAATTCCTTAAAAAGAAAAATTGGCCAAATGGTGAAAAAAAAGGTTTAAAGGTTCAATGAAAAAAGTAATTCCTCAGGCAGCTAGGTGGGACAGTGGATAGAGCACTGGCCTTGAAGTCAGGAGGACCTGAGTTCAAATCCAGCCTCAGACCAAACACTTGTCACTTACTAACTGTGTGACCCTGGGCAAGTCACTTAACCCCAATTGCCTAAAAAAAATAGAATCAGGCAAGTAGAAACTAATGACTCCATTAGGCTTCAAGAAATAATAAAACAAAAACCCGAAGTGTAAAATAGAAATTGAAAGAATCCACTGATCACCTCCTGAAAGAGATCCCAAAATGAAAACCCCTAGGAATATTATAGCCAAATTCCATAGCTTCCAGATCAAGGAGAAAATATTGAAAATATTGAAGCTGCCAGAAAAAAAAATTGACATATTGGGGAGCCACAGCCAGGATTATGCAAAATTTAACAATTTCCTTGTTAAAGGAATGGAGAGTATGGAATGTGATATTCCAGAGGGCAAAGGAGTTAAGATTACAACCAAGAATAACCTACCTAGAAAAACTGAATATAATATTTTTGGGGAACAAGTGAATATTTAATGAAATAGAGAACTTCTAAGCATTCCTGATGAAAAGACCAGAACTGTTTAGAAAAGTTAACATTTAAACAAAAGACTCAAGAGAACCATAAAAAGGTAAACATAAAAAGTGATCATAAGGAACTCAATGGAGTTAAGCTGTTTTCATTCTTATGTGGGAAGAGGATATATGTAATTCCTAAGAACTTGATCATTTTTAAGGTAGTTAGAAGGGGTCTACTTAGACAGATGGCATGAATGTGAATTGATTGTGTTGGGATGATCTCAAAAAAATGTGTGGGTGAGAAAGAGAAATGAACTAGGAGAAGAGGGAAAAGAAGGGTAGAATTGGGAATTTTTTCTTATGTAAAGGAAGCACACTACAGTGGAGAGGAAAATGGGGGCTTGGCAGGCAATGCTTGAACCTCACTCTCATTGGAATTGGTTCAAAGGAAATATACATATACATATTTACACTCATTTAGTAGGGTATAGAAATCTATCTTACCCAATAGGGAGATGGATTAGGAAAGGAATAAGAGATGTAGAAGGCATTAAGAGGGAGGGAGGACTGGGAGAAGCAGTGGTCAGAAGCAAAACAGAATTTTAAGGAGGAACATGATAACACGAGAGAAAAAAGGATAAACAGAAAAAAAATGTGATGGAGATTAAATCCACAGTGACCATAACTGTGCATGTAAATGGGATGAGCTAACCCACATAATACAAACAGAGAGCAGAATGGGTTGGACACCAGAATCCAGCAATATATTGTATACATTGGACACACTAGGGACAGAAAGACTCATGGAGTTGAAATGAAGGACTGGAGCAGAGTCTATTATGCTTCATTTGAAGTGAAGAGGGAAGGGGTAGCAATCATGATCTTCGACAAAGCAGAAACAAAATAAGAATCAATTGAATGTGATAATTAGGGAAATAGTGAAGTAATATAAAAAAACAGCAAGTTTCTCTGATAAAGGCCTCATTTTTAAAATATATAAGAAAATGAGTCAAGTTTATATAAAAATGTCATTGTTTGATAAATGGTCAAAAGATATGAATAAAAAGAAATCAAAGTTATCTATAATCATATGAAAAAATTCTGTAACTCAATATTGACTAAAGAAAGGCAAATTAAAACAATTTTGAAGTACCACCCCATATCTATCAGAAATGACAAATGCTGGAGGAGATGAGGGAAAATAGTTACATTAATAAACTGGTCCAACCATCTGGAACTATGCCCAAAGAGCTTAAAAACAGTGCATGCCTTTGGACCTAGCAATACCACTACTAGGTTGTTGTTCCATAGAGATCAAAGAAAAATAAAAAGAACCTATATGTAAAATATATATATACAGCAAAGAATTGGAAATTTGAAGGGATGCATTAATTGAAGACTGAATGAACAAATTGTGGTATATGATTGTGATGGAGTACTATTGTATTATGAGAAACAATGAGGTGGGTGAATTCAGAAAAAAAAAGACTTATATGAACTAATGCAAAGTAAAGTGAAAAGAACTGGGAAATCATTGTGCACAATAACAGCAATGTTGTAATGATAACACTTGGCTACTCTGATCAATACAGTGATCAAAGACAATTCAGAAGGACTCATGATGAAAACTGCTATCCACTTCCAGAGAGAGAGTTTATTAACTCTGAATGCAAATTTAAGCATAATTTTTTTTTCACTTTTTGCATTTTGGTGATATGGCTAATATTGAAATAAGTTTTTTTCATAATTTCACATTTTTTCATTAATTTATTATTTGCCTTCTCAATCAATGGGAAAGTGGTGATAGGGAGGGAGAAAATCTGGAAGTCAAAATTTTAAAACAAAATGTTAAAATAAATTAATTAATTAAAAATAAAACAAAACAAAACATTGTTTAGGGAAAAACACTACAGTTAAAGGGAAATCTCTACTACTCCCTGAAATAACTCCTACAAATGAAACTATAGATGGATTACTAGACCTGGAGTCAAGGCTACCTATTCCATGAGGTTGCTGTAACATCAAACAATCATATATATGATGATGGGTAGATAAGAATAACTTGTTCTGAAGACCATGAAGGCAGCTGAAGCAGGCACTGTGGAGAGCTTAGAGCTTGGTTAGGCATCAAAGATGCCAAAGTCATCCACTGCATCCTGTGCCATCACCAGTCATCTTGACTTTTGTTTTGCCACTGAACTTTGATGACTCAGGAAGAGTGAGAGAGGCTGACAACTTTGAGTAACTGTGCCTTCACTTATATCAAATTCACACACAAGTCAAGACATCGCCTGGCAAGTCATTGGTCCTCTTCAGGAGCATCAACAACAACAGTTTTAGAGAGTTATCTGAGGACCCAAAAGGGTTAGATACTTGTTCATGATTCCACATCTATTAAGTGGCAGAGATGAGAATTGAACCTAGAACTTTCTGACTCCATATTCAATATCTTGTCCACCATGCTGTTGTTATCTCTTTCCTCAGATTAATCAGCCTAAAATCTTTCAGGCAGCCATTAAACATTTTTTTGAGAATCTTATTGTGAGCTATGCATTGCAGGAAATATAAATAAAATAAACATGTATTAAGCACCTTGTCTATGCAGAGAATTGTGCTTGGTGTTATAGGAGACAGACACAGTCCCTGATCTTTGAAAGCTGCCATTCCTTCTGTAATTATGGGGGCCTATTGGTATACATGGGATTTTAAGAACAGATAATCATTGTAAGGGAAAAATCATAGGTTAATGGCTTAGGTTAACCAAGCACAGGTTGGCAGTCTATGACAAGTAACTCACAGGCATTTTTATTCTTGAGGTAAACTGAGATCCCATTTTTTCCCTTAGTAGATAGGAAGAAAAGAAGAACACTTTTTAACTAAGGCTTACATGATAGATAAGGTGATGTTTAAGCTAAGCCTTTGAAGGATTCAATAGGTACTGATTAAAGAGGAGAGATTGCTAGGTAAAGGGAATGTGATAAGTAAAGAAATGGGGCTTGCTGCCAGATAAAAAGCTGTTTCTAAGTTATGTTCATATTTCGATCCTGTCACTACTCTTCAAAGTTTGCTCAACTGGAAAGGAAAACTATGGACCATTTAGACCATTGGCTTGTTCTTTTCCCCTCTATCTCCTTCTGTTTTCCCATCTTTTCATTCTGAAAATTCTATAATGGCTATTTTATTATGGCTATATTGTACATGCAAGAAGTATTTATTCAATTTAACTGCCCCTCTGTTTGGAATGTCTTCCCTCCTCTCTATCTCCAAAGCCCAGGTCAATTGCTATCTCCTCTATAATGTTACATCCAATTCTACCAGCCATCTGGGACACTCTTGTTGAACTCTAATAGCACATGTTGTCTCTATCACAAAGTTGGAACTTAATCAGTACCATCTTATACTGTTCTTAATTTACCATAAATATGTTTTCCAATGACTTAATATATGTCTTGAAGATGGATGGTCTCATATGGTCTCATAGATAGATAGAGAAGTAAGTAGGTAGATTGATGATACAGCATTTATTAACACTTACTATGTGAAAGGCATGATGCTAAGTACTAAGGTTACAAATACAAGTAAAAGCAACAATTCCTGTCCTCAAGGAGCTTATATCTTAAAGGGAGAAGACAAAACATAAAGAGGGATTGTAAAGGAGAGGAAGGTTAGATACTTTCCTTTGTGAGGCAGAGCCAATCAGACAATGCCTTAGAGGTTTGAGCTCTAGCAAGATAAGGTAAAAGCTCAGCTATCAGAGCTGAAAAACACAGAAGAGTCTAGGTATCCTGTGTATGGGAGGGTTGGTAGTGGTGGTTGTGGAGGCGGATTCAATAATTCCCTTAGAAAAGGCATGATGTGCAGTGGACCAAATAGAAAATATATTTCTTTTATTTATCCCTCAGCACATAGTATAATATCACGAAAATTAGAAGGACTCAGAAAATTGTTACCTATTTACCTATGTAAACAAGGGGCCTGCATTAAACAGAATGATATAATCAGAGCTGTAAGATACCTTACAAGTTTAGCTATTCTAACTCTTAATTTACAGATGAGAAAACAGACTGAGAAAAGAAAGGTGACTTGGCCAGGTTTATCCACATAACTAAATGCAGAGAAAGATATTAAACTGAGGTCCTATGGTTACAAATCTAACCCTCAATGTTATGCACCACAGCTTCCCATCTGAAATCAGATTTAATTTCATTCCTCACACAGTTTCTCTTTTTATGAATAAATTAGATAGGCTACTAAGTAGACTTGGGTAGATAATGCTGAGAAAATTTCTTTAAAACTATGTGTTAGAAAACTTTGTTCCTTCAATCACCAACAAACAAAATAATTCTTTTTTTACTTTTTTATAGGAGTACAGCTTTGCCCTCCTTTTCCATAGTAAGTAATAAATTAAATGACAAATTATTCATTAATCTGAAAAAAGGACTGGTCTATTGTTTTCTGTTTAGTCTTTTATATCTTTATGAATCATTTTCTTTAATTATGACTCTTAAAATTTAAACAAAATAAAAAGTGCCTATATATCTAACATGCTAATTGCAATTTGAGCATCCTAGAGGGATCTCATGAAGAGTCACATTTTATTTTCCTACTTGACTTTTATGCCTTTGATAGCACAACATGATGTTCTCAAAAGATTGGAATCCTACAATGATCACATCTGTTCAAATCACGTTCTCTTTGTACCGAAGTCACTGAAGTTAATTCAATTGAATATGAATTAAGACCCACAAATCTTTCCTGTTTGCTAGTGAATTTTGCTGCCACTTAAAGGTACAGTTTAGACTTACTCATTGTTACTTAAGAATGATATTAACTTGTGTTTAAACTTTTTGTTTCAATTCACTTGTATAATGATGGATATAGATTAAAATATTCTCTGTGTTGGGGTATTTTTTTGAAAGTTCTAAATAACAGAAAGAACAGAAACCCTAACAGAAGAATTTTGCTTTTTAAACACACTTGTGTACTGACATAAAAAAAAGCAACATATGGACATGTTTAGACTCAAGTGAAAATAAGGCATTTTAAGTGTAATACACATTTTTTCACTCTTTCCCCTTTGTCACATTTCCCCCTTTTCAAATCCAGACTATATTAAATAGCTAACTTTATATTAATTTCTGTTAACTCTGAATATTTTCTATTTGAATTTCTGAGAACTAATTCTAAAGGACAGTCTGGGTTTTTTTTTTGAATGAGAACCAAATATACTGTCAGAAATGTTACTATTTTATTATTTTAATTGTGAAACTTAAGGATCTGGTACCACTTCATTTCCATGATACAGATCCTATTGTCAAAATAATTATAATAAGCTTTTTTTTAGAAATCTCTTTTTAAAGGACATAATAGTTCACAATTTCTTACACAATCATCTTTCTTTTTCATCTATGTGTACAGTGTATATATAGCATATGTAGCATATATATAATGTATACTGAAATATTTGCATTTGATGATGATTATTAAATTAATTATAAAAAGGAAAAAATGAAAAAAATTCATGATATAGCAAGAATCTAAAATCACCTAAAAACATCTATTACCAAGGGCATAGAATGAATGATAGTTCTCAGACCCATGAGATATCTAGCTAGCATATATGAAATCTTATGCAGTTAAGAGCTAAGGGAAAAAATTATTTTTTTTGTATAATATTCATTCTGTATAGGGCTTCAACATTTTCTTATAGAGTTTAACTTTTTTTTCCTCTAGAGGTATTTAAAATATTTGAACTAAGTGACCTAGATATATCCAAATTCAACATTTCAACAGTTAGAAAGGACTTCAAAGATCATCTAGTTCAACCTATAATTGAACAGCAATCCCCTCTACAATATACTCAACAGGCATCATCCTCTTTTGGAAAACCTCCAGTAATGGTGAACTGATGATCTCCTGGGTCAAATCATTCTATTTTTTGACAGCTGTAATTATTAGAGAGCATTTCCTTTTATCAAATTAAAATTTTATCTCTTCACAAAACTTCAATCTGTTATTTGCAGGTTAATCCTCTTGAGATAATCACAGAAGAGTCTAATGCAGGAGTGGGGAACCTGAGGTCCCTGTCCTGTGAAGTTTGGATTCAGTCAATGGGCTGCACTTGAGGACCTAGAATGCCACATACAGTCTCTAGGCTGCAGGTTCCCCACCCCTGGTTACTCTACTCCCTCTTTCACTAAACGGCTGTACAACATTCTGAGTAATAACTGCTAGAAACTCAAGGAGATACAAAATTTACATAAACTGTTCCCTGCATTGCAAGAACTTGCAATCAAGTCAACTAATAAGTAGTTTCCACCCTACAGTTAGCCTAATTTAAAAAAAATAGCATATATTTACATAGTATTTTAAGGTTTGAAATGAACTTTACTTAAGTTATCTCATTTGATCCTCACAGCAACCAGGTAATTTAGGTGATCTTATTATCCCCATTTTACAAATGTGATAAAAGAGACAAAGGGATGATAAAGGACTTGCTCACGATCTCATGGGTGTTATGGAAGCAATTTGACCTGAGCTATTCCTGGCTCTCAGTCAAGCATACTACGTATATCATCATGTTGCATTTCTGGAGTAATAGTTAATCTGTTAGCCAATTATGATGTGGAGAATGTCACTGAAGAATGTGTAGAGTAAAAAATAAAAACAAAAAAACCCCTGGTTTCTCAAGAATGTGTAGAATCTAAAAATATCACAGCTTTTATGAACAAAGATGGGAAGACAGAAGTAAACATGCATGAGATATTCAGACAACAACTAAGAAAATTGCTAGTCTATAATGAAGACTTTGTCCTGGGAAATATTAGGAGATATAATAATGTGACTTCAAATTTCAGATAAAAAAAGTTTGTATTTTATTCTGTAGTCAATAAGATAGCAAATATGATTCTATTTGGAACCACTGTTTAGGATATGTATTGCCGCATAAGGTTAAATTCTGGAATAAGTACAATGGGTTGGTATGTTGAAAGGCTATAGGAAGAGAATCAGTTAACATCAATGCTATAATCTATATTTGATATGATACATTTCTAGAGTATTCTTAGGTTTGTGCTGATGGTACCATATTACTTATTTATCAACACACAGTTGAAGGCTGATTAATCATGTGTAACCTTAACTACAAATTTATTTTCATCAATATGATCTTATTATTATTAAGAAAATCAGTGTTCTAGTTATTTATATCAACAAACTTTTTTCAGTATTTTGCAGATAAAATTAAGATTTGATTCTCTTTTTAATGTATTTTTTCCCAATGCAAAATGCCTTTTTTTAGGATTTAGGTTACAAAAAAGGCAAAAGGTATATTAAGGGAAAAAAATCTGAAATTAAACCAAGTTCAAAAATAAGTAGGAAGGGAATAATAATTCCTCAATAGAACTGAGAAGAGACAGAAACAAAAAAAGTAATTTAGAGCTAGAGACAAGATTGGGATGAGATAGACATACAAATATTAATGAAGATGCACAATTATGAATGAAGGTAATTAGAGAATGAAGTTGAAGGTGAACAGGTGAATGCCATGTAGAACCTGACATCATAAATATGTTTTAATCAATAAGCATAATTAATTTTTAAATGATGACATTTCATATGTGAAAATTTGCTATTTAGTTGAATTGTTGCTTTATTAGGAAAGGAATCTGATCATTATGTTGTATCAAAATGGAAGTTAATAGATGTGTGATTGCTATAGGAGTGTTTTTTTTATCCTGTCATAATGTGTTTAAGTATTACACTAATCAAGTGTCAAGGGCCTCAAGAAATGAGCTTTTAATTGAAGGATCACTCTCTATCCAAGATAGCTAAATAGCAATGATTAATTGACTGAGGGATAAACTAGAGCAATGTCATATGCCAAGAAAACCCCAAATGAGGTCACAAAGAGTCAAACATAACCAAAATGACTGAGTAACAACCACAAAAAATTGATAAACTTTTCATCCCAGAAGATTATTGTGTGGCATCTGATTATCAGTGACTGATTGAGATATGCATATTAAACATAATTTTGTGTCTCTCTCATTTCCTCTATCCTATTTGTCTTTAGGTATTTTTCTTTTATTTTGGTTCAGACTCATAATTTTCTCCATTAAGGAGCTCCCAGTAAGTAAATTCTATGTAACAATGTAGCAGTTATTCTGAGGTTAATAGTGGTACAGAGTTGCCTAGTGCATTGAAGGGTTAAGTACTTGGCTGAAAGTCACATAACAACATATTAAAACCTGTCTTTTTTACCCAAACACTGATTCTTGGATTATACCAGGTTGTTTTTCATTTGTTGCTCATTACTCTTTGTTGAACTTCAGCAGCAAAACGAGGAGATGAAATGCTATTTACAAAGATATGAAGCAGTTTTTTTTAAAGAATAGAGACAGCAAAATTTAGAATCCAACATAATTATCGTGCAAATATGAAGACATCACTTAACCATATGATGAAATCACAATGATGCTGAGTATCTTTATAACAATATTTACACATAGCTTTAGAGTATATGTTTTCATGTTTAGAGTTATATTTTATTTTATGATATAAAAGTTTTTATTGAACAGTAGAGTCTGAAGAAATCTGATTTTAAACCAAATATTTTTTCTTAATACCTTATTGTTGTTTGCTTGTTTTCACAAAAGATAATTTGAAATGGAATTCTTGCTTCAAGCCATACTCAAATCGGTGGGTTTACCTGATCCTGAGTTATTCCAGTAAAATTGTTGACAGCCAATTCAATTCAATTCAACATGCATTTGCTCACACACTTACTATGGCCAAAGCATTATGTTAGATGCAGAACATATATGCAACTATGAACATGGCACAGCCTCTGTTCTCACAGAAATTCAACTCTACTGGAGGTATACAATGTGTACCATTTAACAAAGGTGGGAAATGATGTAGGCCAATGACAAATATAGATAGAGTGCTCTTTAATAGTTTAGGGAGGGAAAGAAAGCAATTTCCTGATAATCATGTATAAACTGATTTGGCATAAAAATAATCACACAGATATTTTCCTTACTTTACTTCTGATTTTATGTTTACAACATGCTTTGTTATAAGTAATGATTTGTGAATTAGGGAGAAAAATTAAGACTTTCCTTCTCTGAAATAAATGGATATGGAGATGATCTCCACATCTTGTAGTGATAAGTACACAACTTATACGCGTGAATGTGACGTCATTGTTAAAAGAAATTATCTTTGAAGAAACACCCTCTACCAACTTAGTTCAGTACCTACTCTACAACTTAAATTATTGAGTGTTGTCTGGGGAATTGTGAAGTTAAGTGAATTGTCCTAGGTGTCAGAGGCTCAGCAGGAAGTCAAGTTGTCCTGAGTCTGTGTCTGCCTCTCCATCTAAACCATCTTTCATATTGATTATTTAATTGGATGTGATAATATTCATCAAGAATTAAAAAAAAAAACAAAAAGTATTCACAAATTTTATTTGGCTACATGACCATGTTGTTCAAATTCATCAACTAAAGTAGGTGTTAGGTATAAAAATGAAGTATGTGAGAAATAATGGCAGTAATTTGGTTCTGAAATAATGCATTTTTGTGGTGAGATGATTGTAATTTGTAACAGGTGCATATTGAAAACGTGATTAATGAATAGTATTGGGAAACAATTGTACAAATGTATGAGGATATTGATTTTTCTAAAGAAAGGGACTCTTTCTGTAAACCACATTATGGTTGGCAGGGGTCACTTCACTCAGGGCTATATGGTCACTCTGTTCCTGTTTGTTTTTTTCTGAAATCTTTTTTTTTAAATCTTTTCACTTGTTAAGTCAGAAGTTGTCAGTGAGGATATTTTCTAATTTCCTCAGGTTTTTGAGAGAAACAATTACAGGTTAGGTTGATTAATTTTGCTTTATTATCCTATAGAATGAGATTTTAATTTTCTTTTGATTTCTTTTTCTTTTATGCAGATGCTGAGGAGAAGTTCCAAAGTTATCAGATACCACTAAACATAATAATTTTGAAATGTCTTTTGTTCTTGTCTTTAATCCTTCCATTTCTGACTGGGGCCAGGCTTTCTGTGCATTTATGATTATTTAAGCTTGCATTATCTCTTGAGGAGGGGGCTTAATATTAATGTAAGATGATACAAATGCATAACATTTTTAGAAGATGGGAGAATTAGTGAGAAGAACAGAGCCATCATATATACATATATATGTATATGTATATGTATATGTATATACATATACACATACATATACTTTTTACTCCCTCTGGAGCTATTTACATCAGCCTTCTCTTTTTTTTTCCAGCTTCGTTTTTTTTAATCAGAAATGTTGGAAGTCCTCCATTTCATTAAGTATCCATTTTTTTGAAGAATTATATTCAGTTTTGCTGGGTAGGTTATTCTTGGTTGTAATCTTTGTTCTTTTGCCTTCCATAACATCATATTTCTTTTTTATTTAATAAATTTATTTATACCTTTCAACATTTACTTCCACAAGATTTTGAGTTCAAATTTTCACCCCATCTCGCCCCTCCCCCCACCCCAAGATGGCATGTATTCTGAATACCCCGTCCCCTAGTCTGCTTTCCCTGCTATCTCTCCCCCTCTTTTCTTATCCCCTTCCCCTTCTATTTTCTTGTAGGTACATCAACCTTCTCTTGCTTGAGCCTTTATATCCTATCAGCCCTCTTCTTTCCTAAATGAATAGGTAGACACTGGATTGAGAGGACTTGTCCCTTTAGTAGCCACTTTCATGGTAATCCAATGTAGCTGATTAGCTTACTGAAGGGACAAATTCCTTGAATAGAGTGATTCTCCTTGGCAAACTGCAACTCTGTTCTCTCAAAGTCCTAGTCAAACCTCTTCTAAATGGCAAAACCATGATTTTAAACATTCAATTCAACAAGATAGGTAGCTTTTGAATTCCTGCTCTTCCAGCTCTGGTACACTATCCATGAATAGTGATCCATGTTGGCAAACGCTTGATTCTGCTATGTGTTTCTAGCAGAACACTTAATACTCCATCTTGGCTGCTTCTTATCCCCAAGCCCTAGCTACTGTCTTCTTTAGGTCCCAATTGTCTAATTTCTGGTCAGAAAGTTGTGGGCATAGACATGCATCTAGATTATTTTCTGCTTAGGCAGGCATCAAAAGCTCGGGGGTGACATGAAAACTGAGAACGTGTACAGGTCATCTACTAAAACTCAAGTGTCTGAAGCCTGTTCTTCTGTGGTCTGATCTGTACTACAAATATGAAAAATAGAAAAAAAAAATAGCTGAGACAAGTCCATTGACTTTTTTATAGATCAGCATATGTACAGAGGAGTGCCTTTTGTGACTAAAGTCCAGCCTTTGAAAAGAAGAAAAATGCAGTGATAGATGACCAGCCTCAATACAAGGAAAATCTATCCTAGGTTCTAATCATTGTCCTATTCATACAGGTTTTGTGATCCTGGGAAAGTCACTTAACCTCCCACTGCAGTGGACAACTCTTTATGACTTTAAAGTGTTGAAGAGGTGCAAAACTGTATTGGTAGAATGAGTTGCCTCATTTGGAAGTTTTCTATACTTAAGAAATCATAGGTCAATCTCCTTTCTTATTCCCTATCATTCTCCCAGACCTAATGAGCTTTGTTTTTATCCTCTTATTAAGATACCAATAATAATTTTACCTAAGTAATTTACATATTAAATACCAAGATATCATCAAAGTACATACATAACTTAGATATAAATGGAATAACAAGCTGTACCTAATAGATTTGCTTTTTCATATACAATTATTTTTATTTTACTGTTATGAAAATGCTTGTTTTATCCAATAAATTACAAATTAACTAAATATATATACATATACATATATACACATATACACATATACACATACATATACACATATACATACATACATACATACATACATACATACATACATACATATATATATATATATATACATACATCATTTAAAAAGATACCAATGAGCTTGCCCATACTCTCCTGGAGTGCTTAACAAAACTCTCAGAATCACTGCCTATAATAGTATCATGCAGAAATTACAAAAATGTTAATGAGAGTTCCCTTGGGCAGGATAACTCAGAGGTCAGAGGAGGAATAAATAAAAAACCTTCTAGTCACAAATAAGATTGCAATCATGAGTTTCATGAAATTAGAAAGCAGCAGCAGACTCTTTTATGTGTACTGTGTTCAGATGTTAGTGAGAGCATGACTAAAGGATTAGCTTTAGCATTGTATTCAAAGGTAAGAGCAATGAACTTGAAATCAGAGGGTCTGTGGCTCAGACTGTTGTTGCTATTTGCACCTTTTGTAATTTGGACAAGTCACTTAACCTCTCTGATGCTCAATTCTCTCCTTTTAAGGGCATTAATATGCATCCAGGGGAGAAATAATAAAGAATGTTACTCACCTTCTGCACAGAACTGATGAACTAAGAGTGGAGAAAGAGATAAACATGGTTATGAACATGGTCAACATAGGAACTTTTTTTGCCTAACTCTGAAACTAAACTATCAAACTTTTCATATATAAGTCAAGACAACAAACATTTATTGTTTACTATCTGCTGAGTAA
Organism: Vombatus ursinus; assembly: GCF_900497805.2. Lineage (NCBI taxonomy): Eukaryota > Metazoa > Chordata > Mammalia > Diprotodontia > Vombatidae > Vombatus > Vombatus ursinus. The sequence continues at coordinate 68,285,877 of NW_020954596.1, forward strand.
TGTTTACATTCTATATTATTCCAAGGTAATTTGAGTCTTCATATTTATTTATTTTTTGAGCTCTTTATGGTAACTTTTATTTATTTATTTTTTGTTTTCAACATTTACTTCCACAAGATTTTGAGTTCCAAATTTTCATCCTATCTTGCCTCTCCCCCCACCCCAAGATGGCATGCATTCTGAACACCCCTTCCCCTAGTCTGCCTTCCCTTCTATATCTCCCCACACCTTCTCTTATCTCCTTCCCCTTCAACTTTCGTGTAGGGCAGGATGGATTTCTGTACCCCATTTCCTGTATTTCTTATTTCCCAGTTGCATGTGAAAACACTTTTTTAAACATGTGTTTTTAAAACTTTGGGATCCAAATTTTCTCCCTCCCTCCCCACCCACCCTCATTGATAAGGCAAGCAACTAAATATAGGTTATATATGTGCAATTATGCAAAACACTTCCATAGTAGACTTGTTTTGAAAAACTAACTCTATTTCCCTTAATCCTATCCCACACTCCCATTTATTCTATTCTTTCTTTTGACCCTCTCCCTCTGCAGAAGTACTTGCTTCTGATTACCCCCTTTCCCAATCTGCCCTCCTCTCTATTATCCCCCTACTCTCTTGTCCCCTCCCCCCCCATTTTCCTGTAGGGTAAGACACATTTCCACACCCAATTGAGTGTGTATGTTATTCCCTCCTTAAGTCAAATTCTATGAGAATAAGATTCACTCATTCCCTCTCATCTTCCCCCATTTCCCCTCCACTGTAAGAGCCTTTTCTTTTCAGTTTTTTTGTGAGATAATTTACCCTGTTCTACCTCTCCCTTTCTCCTTGTCCTAGTATAATCCTCTCTCACCCCTTAATTTTATTCTCCAGATAAGACCTCTTCATCTTCAACTCACCCTGTGCCCTCTATCTATCTATCTATATCTATGTACACATACATATAATTTTTTTCCCTCCAACTACCCTAATACTGACAAAGGTCTCATGAGTTATAAATATCATCTTTCCATGCAGGAATATAAAGAGTTCAACCATAATAAGTCTCTTATGATTTTCTCTTCCCTGTTTACTTCTTCATGTTCCATTTGAGTCTTGTATTTGAAAGTCAAATTTTCTATTCAGCTCTGGTCTTTTCATCAAGAATGCCTGAAAGTCCTCTATTTCACCGAATGACTATTTTTCCCCTGTAGGATTATACTCAGTTTTGTTGGGTAGGGAATTCTTAGTTGTATTCCTATCTTCTTTGCCCTCTGGAATATTGTATTCTGTGCCCTGTGGTCCCTTAATGTAGAAGCAGCTAAAACTTGTGTTATCCTGATTGTGTTTCCACAATGCTTGAATTGTTTCTTTCTGGCTGCTTGTAATATTTTCCCCTTGACCTGGGAACTCTGAAATTTGGCTACAATATTCCTAGGAGTTTTCCTTTGGGGATCTCTTTCAGGAGGTGATTGGTGGATTCTTTCCATTTCTATTTTGCCCTCTGGTTCTAAAATATCAGGGCAGTTTTCCTGATAATTTCTAAAAAGATTATATCTAGGCTCTTTTTTTTTTGTTTTGTTTTCTTTTGGTTTGGTTTTTTTGCTTTATGGTGAGGTGATCAGGGTTAAGTGACTTGCCCAGGGTTACACAGCTAGTAAGGGTTAAGTGTCTGAGGATGGATTTGAACTCAGGTCCTCCTGACTCCAAGGCCAGAGCTCTATTCACTAAGCCACCTAGCTGTCCCTAGGCTCTTTTTTTCATCCTGGCTTTCAGATAGTCCAGTAATTTTTAAATTCTCTCTCCTGGATCTATTTTCCAGGTCACTTGTTTTTCCAATGAGATATTTCACATTGTTTTCTAATTTTTCATTCTTTTGGATTTGTTTGACAGTGTCTTGATTTCTCTTAAAGTCACTAGTTTCCAATTGCTCTATTCTAATTTTTAAGGAAATATTTTCTTTTTTGTTTGTTTGTTTGTTTTTTACAGTATTTTTTTATTTTTATTTTTCAACATTTACTTCCACAAGATTTTGACTTCCAAATTTTCACCCCATCTGGCCCCTCACCCCACCCCAAGATGGCAGGCATTCTGAATACCTCTTCCCCTAGTCTGCTTTCCATGCTATCTCCCCCCCCTTCTATTTTCCTGTAGGGCAGGATAGATTTCTGTACCCCATTTCCTGTATTTCTTATTTCCCAGTTGCATGTGAAAACATTTTTTTAAACATGTGTTTTTTAAACTTTGGGTTCCAAATTTTCTCCCTTCCTCCCTCCCCACCCACCCTCATTGAAAAAGCAAGCAACTCAATATAGGCTATCCATGTGCAGTTATGCAAAACACTTCCATAGTAGACATGCTGTGAAAAACTAACTCTATTTCCCTTAATCCTATCCCAACCCCCCATTTATTCTATTCTTTATTTTGACTCTGTCCCTCCTCAGAAGTACTTGCTTCTGATTACCCCCTTTCCCAATCTGCCCTCCTCTCTATCATCTCCCTACTCTCTTGTCCCCTCTCCCTCCTATTTTCCTGTAGGGTAAGACATATTTCCATACCCAGTTGAGTGTGTATGTTATTCCCTCCTTAAGTCAAATCCTATGAAAATAAGATTCACTCATTCCCTCTTACCTTCCCCCATTTCTCCTCCACTATATGAGCCTTTTCTTTTCTGTTTTTTTTGTGAAATAATTTACCCTGTTCTACCTTTCCCTTTCTCCTTCTCCTAGTAGAATCCTCTGTCACCCCTTAATTTTATTCTCTAGATATGACCCCTTCATCTTCAACTCACCCTGTGCCCTCTGTCTATCTATCTATCCATCTATCTGTATATATATATATATATATATATATATGTACATACATTCATATAATTTTTTCCCTCCAACTACCCTAATACTGACAAAGGTCTCATGAGTTACAAATATCATCTTTCCATGCAGGAATGTAAACAGTTCGACCTTAATAAGTCTCTTATGATTTCTCTTTCCTGTTTACCTCTTCATGTTCCACTTGAGTCTTGTATTGGAAAGTCAAATTTTCTATTCAACTCTGGTCTTTTCATCAAGAATGCTTGAAAGTGCCCTATTTCACTGAATGACCATTTTTCCCCCTGAAGAATTATACTCAGTTTTGCTGGGTAGGTGATTCTTGGTTGTATTCCTATCTCCTTTGCCCTCTGGAATATTATATTCCATGCCCTACGGTCCCTTAATGTAGAAGCTGCTAAATCTTGTGTTATCCTGATTGTGTTTCCACAATACTTGAATTGTTTCTTTCTGGCTGCTTGCAATATTTTCTCCTTGACCTGGGAACTCTGGAATTTGGCTACAATATCCCTAGGAATTTTCCTTTGGGGATCTCTTTCAGGAGGAGATGGGTGGATTCTTTCAATTTCTATTTTGCCCTCAGGTTCTAAAATATCAGGGCAGTTTCCCTTGATAATTTCTTGAAAGATGATGTCTAGGTTCTTTTTTTGATCATGGCTTTCAGATCGTCCAATAATTTTTAAATTCTCTCTCCTGGATCTATTTTCCAGGTCAGTTGTTTTTCCAATGAGATATTTCACATTGTTTTCTAATTTTTCATTCTTTTGGATTTGTTTTACAGTTTCTTGATTTCTCATAAAGTCACTAGCTTCCAATTGTTCTATTCTAATTTTTAAGGAAGTATTTTCTTCAGTGATCTTTTGGACTTCCTTTTCCATTTGGCCAATTTTGTTTTTTAGGGCATTCTTCTCCTCATTGGCTTTTTGGACCTCTTTTGCCATTTGGGTTAGGCTATTTTTTAAGGTGTTATTTTCTTTAATATTCTTTTGAGTCTCCTTTAGCAAGCTGTTGACTTGCTTTTCATGATTTTCTTGCAGAACTCTCAGTTTTTCCTCTACTTCTCTCACTTGCTTTTCAAAATCCCTTTTGAGATCTTCCAAGGCCTGGGACTGATTCATATTCTTCCCGGAGGCTTTGGATGTAGGAGCTTTGGCTTCATTGTCTTTTTCTGGTTGTATGTTTTGATCTTCTTTGTCACCAAAGTAAGATAATATAGTCTGACTCTTTTTGTGCTGCTTACTCATGATCCTAGCCAATTACTTGAGTTTTAAACTCTTTGTTAAGGTAAAAGTCTGTTTCCCATGTTGAGAATGTACTGTCCCAAGCTTTGGGGATTTGTACAGCTGTTTTCAGAGATACTTCTAGGGACCTGAAAATTTTCAGTTCTTCCAAGGTGCTATGATAAGGGACAAGGTGTTTTCTCTCCACTGTCACAATAAGCTTCAGTACACCAGCACTGCTCCTCTCCCCAGGATTGCTCCTCCAAACTGTGACCCAGATCCAAGCACTGGAAAAGCAAGAGATTCCTGCCTCAGCACTGGCAAAGAGATCCTTGCAATCCCTGTCTCATCAGCCACTTGATTCTCCCTCAGTCTGTGGGCCAGAAGCTCAAGAAATAGCCATGGCCCAGGGGTGGTTGAGATGTAGCTCCTTCTCTCACCGCAGTCACAAACTTTTCCCACTGACCTTTTAAATTGTCTTTGGTGTTCATGGGTGGAGAAGTCTGGAAACTGCCACAGCTGCCCGCAATTCAGTCCTCTGAGGCCTGTTCCAGGGTCGCTGCGGCCTGGATGCCAACACCGAACTGCGCTCCTCTCCCCGCCCGGTGCAATATACCTTTCCGATCAATCATCCAGGTTGTCTTTGGCTGGAAATTTCTTTCACTCTGCCTTCTTGTGGGTTCTGCTGCTTTAGATTTTGTTTGGAGCCATTTTTTGATAAGTATTTGAAAGAGTTTGGGGGGAGAACTTGAGCAAGTCACTGCTTTCCCTCCGCCATCTTTGAGTCTTCATATTTATATCACAGGTTATTTTCCATCCAAAACTATATGAATCTCATTTGAAAACTATATTTTTCAAACATACATCTTAGTAGTTTTTATTAAAACATTCTCCTACTTTTAAGCATCAGAATATTTATCTCTAATGATGGCAATATTTTATGTACTTTTACATTTGACATAACATTTCTTTCACATAAAACCTTTTCTTTTCTCCTGTCCCTTTCACTACTAAACTACTTCATATTAAAAGGACAGCCTTTGCAAGTTGGAAGTAAGTCAGTATAATTGGATCAGACCATGTTAACATTTCATAAGTTTTCCTGGGTGCTTATATAGGAATAAAAAGAGAGAGGAGAATTTCCCTAAATGTATGTATTTAGACCATTCCTAGCGTAAATAGAAAGATGCACACACAAATGCATATGTATGCATACATATGTATATAACAAATATATACACATATTTATTCATATAGAGATCTCTGTGTATAAATATATACATACACACTCTATACATATACATATGTGTGTTTTATTTAGAGAAGAATTTTCTATTTCTTGTAGTAACATCTTTTACTACATTAACTATGTTTCTGAATTTATTAATCAAGAAGTCCTGGCTAGCATAGGCCATGGTGTGTTTTTCCCTAGCTTTGAACTTCTTGTGTACCTTATCTTATATCTCAGACAATCATTCAATATGCATTTATTAAGCACCTACCACATGACCAGGCACTGTACTATACACTGATATTGTGAAGAAGAGAAAAGGACAGTGCCTGTTCTCAAGGAGCTTACAAAATAATGGGAAACACAGCATGCAAACAACTATGTACAATAAGCTTTATGCAAGATTAGTAGGAAACAACCAATAGAAACAAGGCACTAGAATTAAGAGAGATTGAGAAAGACTTCTTATAGAAAATGGGATTTTAGCTGGTATTTGAGGGAAGACATTAGACAGAAAGGAGGAGAAAGAACATGCTAGACATCCCAGAAAGCCATACAAAATGCCTAGAGCTGAGAGATAGAATGCCTTGTTAAAGGGACAAAAAGGAGGCCCATATCACTGGATCTAAGAATATGTGAGAAGTGAAATATATAAGAATACTAGAAAGGTGGGAGTGAAGGGACCCAGTGTAGTTACAATACTCGTTTCCTGCTATGATGAAGGCTCAATGTTTTCTTTACTGCTTTATTTGATCATTATTGGTATATTCCTCCATATGAACTAGTTGAAATGTTTGTGATTAATTTCTTTTAACTTTTTAAAATATTAACAGCTTATGCTCTCATTAAGTCAAGTCAATGCAAAAAGTATTTTTTAAGTTCCTACTCTGTTCTAAGAACTGTGCTAAAGCCTTGGAGATACAAGGAAAGGCACACATGGACACACAGACACACATGCACACATACACACACACACACACACAAAATGAGTCCCTACTTTCAATGGAGCTCATGATTTAATGGAGGAAACAACATACAAATGACTATGTATAAATTAGAATCAATCAGATAAAATCTTGGAGGGAAGGCCCTAGCACCAAGAAAGATGTGAAAAAAAGGCTTCTTAGAGAAGCTAGGATTTAGTCTTGGACTGAAGGCAGTCAGGAGAGTCAGGAGACAGAGCTGAACAGAGCATTCCATTTATGAGTGACAGTCAGTGAAAGATGAAATGTTCTGTACAAGCAACAGCAAAAAGTGTAATTGTCAATCAGGACACCAAATTTGTGTAAGGGGAAAAGGTGTAAGAAGATTGAAAAAGTCAGAATGGGTCAGGTTATTAAAGGCTTTAATAGCCAAGCAGAAGATTTTATATTTGAACCTATAGACAATAGAGAACCACTGGAGTTTATTGCATAGAGGGGTAGAGTGGGAAGGGTAGTTGAATGTGGACTATACTTTAGAAAGATCATTTTGTCCTCTGAGCTGAGGACAGACAGGAGTGGGGAAAGACTAGTAACAGGAAACCCAACCAGAAAGCTATTGCAAAGGTCCAAAGATGGCTTGTACAAGGGTGATGGCAGTGTCAGAGGAGATAAAGGGGTGTATATAAGAAATGTTACAAAGGTAGAATCTATAAGATTTGGCAACCCATTGGAAATGGGGGGGGGAAGAAGTGAGTAGTCAAGAATTATACCTAGGTTACAAGTCTCTACCTCAAATAGCCTACCTCAAATATTTATTGACTGCTCCATCGGAGGATCAAAGGCCTGGAGTGAATTTTAAGCCTTTCCCAGTTGGTGAAAACTCTGACAACATCTGTGATTCTGTTCATCTCAGTGGTTAGGATTTTTGGAACTCAGAGGTTACTGGGCTACAGAAATGAAACTTAGTTCCCATATGTGCCCTTTGCCCAATAAATAGTCAGTTTGATCCATTAGCAAGTGAGTATAGCAGCAGGTTCCATGGCCTAAATCAATATCTGAAAGAGTCTATTGGTTTGACCAGTACGAATTGAATGTGATACATCCTACTACACTGATAAGAAAATAAATTGCACCTGTTATTTTGTTAAAAAGGACTTACAAAGCTCTAACCAAGTAAAATGCATGTGACAGAAGATAAACTCCTACTTTTAATTCTGTCCCTGGCTCTACTATTATTCTTCCTCTTTAAAGCTTGTAGAGGCTTTGAATACACAAGTCATTGATGTAATGAGACCCATAATAAGACTCTAGCTCTCTATAATGATTTCCTTTTCCTTCCCTCCTCTTTCATTGCTATCACAAACCAAGGGACAGTTTCCTCCAGGAAAGAATGAAAAAGCATATAAATGCAACTTCTTGAAAGATCCTTTTATGCAATGGATCTTCCTGTCTTTCATATTAATAGAGTTCTTATTATGGGATTTATGTGAAAAAATTCTTTCAGCTTTCATCATTTCATTAGTATGAAAAGTAAAGTTATAATAACTATGGAGCTAGGTAATTATGTAGCATCAAAACATCAGTTCTAGTGACAATATTGATAACTCCAAAGTGATAGGGAAATTGTTAGAAATTACTTTGAACATTCATTTTGAAGCACATTTCTACAGATACTGCAATTGTAGTGAATCTTCAACATAATTATCCAAATACATCACAAAATAATCCTATTTGTTCTCACCATGCTATACTCTGACTTTATAGCTAGATGGCACAGTAGATGTAGCTCTGGACTTGGAATCAGGCAGATTTGAGTTCAAGTCTGGCCACAGATGCTTCACGTGTACCTGTGGACAAGTCACATAATTCAATTTGCTTCAATATCCTGAACTATAAAATGAGGATAAAAATAGCATTTACCTACCAGTGTTATTTTGAGGATCAAATGAGATAATATTTGTAAAGGCCTTAGCACAGTGCCTGAAAAATCATAGGCACTTAATAAGTACTTGTTTCTTTCCTTCCTAGAATAAGGTAGAAAGAACATAAGACTAGCTCCTTCAGTAATGCTGGTACTACCCCTAGAATGGATTCACCATATGACTGTGGGCAATTCATTGGATATCTCTGAACCTCAGTTTCCTTATTAATAAAATGAAATGAGGGGACTAGAGTATCTCACCTACCTTCAAAGGCTGTCACGAATATCAAACATGATAACATCCCCTAGCAAAACTTTCAGAAACAACACTTAAAATGTTGGGCTTTCATTTCCATGGGAAGGATTACATCATTAAAGGAATTCTGAGATTTCTTAAAGGCCGTTCAGACTGCTTAATAGCTCTAGCATATCTGTATATATCACAGCTCATCCACATGCCTTTATCATTTGTGACACTAGTCTACAATTTTACATAAATTCTGCTTAGAGAATATAACACACTGGAGACCTTTCTCTTTTTTCTGTTTTTTTGTCTTTGTTTTCAAGGTTTCATAGGTACCAGTGCAGCACTCAAACTGTCTGTTATCTTTCACTTTCATCAGGTCAGATGTAGTTCATTTATTTATTTATTTATTTTTATAATTATGTGGCTAAATGCCTTGATCCAAAATTAGTTATTAAAGACCCAATCTTAACTTGGAAAGATGACTCCAGTGTTTTGTCAGAGGGCATGGATGGGTTGCCATC
>NW_020954596.1:68294752-68331977 GCF_900497805.2 Vombatus ursinus
GCTATTATTATCCCCATTTCACAGATAAGGAAACAAGGACAGATGGGGATAAATCCCCAGTATTATACAGCTGGTAAGTGTTAAGGTCATATTATTATCAATACTCTAAAATTTCAGTGATCATCTTTTATACATTTTTCAACCTCATATAAATTAAATCATCAAATTCCTAAATGCACATGTTAACTCATAATCACTGTACTCAGGACTTGACATGTTATAATTCTTTATCTAAATATACCATGTCTGAGTGTGTATGTGTGTGAATTTTGTATGAATGTTTATATTCTGTGTCTCAATAAGAATTATAGCATGACTTCTATCTACAGTTGAGTGTGAGCAATGAATTGATAGTTTTAAGCTTCTTGAAGGAATTGCCAGTGATTCTACTATTCTTTCAGTGATAGTTGGCTATTCAGCCACTTATTTCTAATATGATAATTTTTGTATCAAGAGTAGATTAATGGAAGTCGACGGCTTCATGTCCATCTACACATATTCTGAAGTGATAATAAGTCTAGAATTACTTGTTGGCAAAAGCTTATGTCATCCTGAAAGACTGTCTAAATGATGAATACATAATGAAATTACATAGAATTGAGACAGATGGCTCTAGCCTTTGATAAATGCTTATATCTTCATAATCAGATAATAATGCCATTGCCAGGAAGATCGATTGAGATATAATAACTTTGAAAATGAAATCATTTTATTGTTTGGAAATTAAGATACTGAGGAAAAGAAAATTCTATTTTACTTTGACTATTATCTTGAAGAATATCTGTTTTTTCTTATTATGATATACATCTGGACAGATAGTTTAATGATAAATATAATAATAAATAGCACTTTTATGATTCCTACTATGTACTAGGCATTGTGCTAACTGCTTTACAAATAATATCTCACTTCCGATAGACAATGCACTGGACCCAGAATTAAATAGGAGAGGGAAAGTGGGTTGATCTGCATTTGAAGAAAATAGCATGGTGTTTTTAATGTTCCCAAGCTTTTCCCTAAAGCAATTTTCTATCTTAAAAATGCCTTTATTCTTTTGATGATATATAGAAATGCATCACAATACATTGTGGTACATATATAAAAGAAGTAATCTTTAACTCAAAGAACAACTAGTAAGCATATGGTAGTCATGAACTGGCTATTGCATATTACCAATAAAGACTTGTTCAGCAGTACCATAAAGGATATAATCAGGGAGCTATGTACTTAGAATAAGAAATTTCCAAATAGGTAAAGAACCTACAAGAACCAAAGAAGAGCTTATCTGTTCCAGTGGTATGTATGCAATATCAGAGATACAGAGTTAGGCTACCAGTATATTAGATATGCCCTCTTTGGAGGATTCAAAACAAGGCATGAGCCTGAGGTGTATACAAGGTGCAACAATTAAAAGAAGTTGTGTCATTGGAAAGAGTACCCACATCCATTAGACTACAGACCTATTAAACTATGAAAGAAAATATTAGCTATTTCCTTTCTAATAAAAAAAAATAAAATATTCAGTCACATTTTTATCTTGGAAATATGTTTCAAAATATAGTTTCCAAGAAGAAACAATAGTACTACCTCAAGCAGATACAGAATTTAATGTATATTAATGACATGTATTTTTAAAGGGAGGAAAAGGAAGGAAAACATTTTTTTAAAATAGTGTGATTCTTCATAACTTTTGAGATACATGTAATTTAGATCTTATGAATTGAGCAGAAGGTCCTTAATAGCATAAAAAAAATTTGTTTAATGACTCAAAGTGTTTCTGGTTATGATGAATCTACTCAATACATATGGCTGACATACTAATAATTCTGCATTCCAAAAAAATAATAATTATTTTGTGGAAAATATTTTTTTTACTAAAGGATCATTTTGTAAAATAAAACAAAATAAAAAAGCAAAACAGGCAATTCATGTTTGATTTTAGTATAATTGAGAAAATACTTAGACTTTTTATATAGAGAAAACCAGTCCAGAGCAAATATGATTATATTATTAATTTTTGTTTATTTTTAAATTCTGATTTTAAATATTAAAAAGGAGTATTCCCATAAACATAGTGTACCACAAAAGAGATTTCTATATGATGCTGTTCACATACACATATTTTAGATTCCAAAACTGTCTTCCTTTGTTGACATTATTATCACTTTCTCTTTTTTCCACTCCAATTGATAACTGAGAGAAAGAAAAAGAAATCTTGTAACAAGTGAGCACAGTGAAGTGAAGCAGATGCATCTAGGAGCCATGTCCCAAAATATTTATCTCTAAGCCTTGTGTCTGTCACCTCTCTATCTGCCATGCAGTAGCATGAGTCCTCTGAAAATATGATCAGTCACAGCATTGAACATATTTCTTAAGTCTTTCAAAGTTTTTTCTTTTTTTAAAAAATATTATTTATACATTTTTAACATTTTTTTTTAAAATTCTGAACTCTCTCCTCTTCTGCTCCTTCCCAACACATTGAGAATTAAAGAGATGTGACACCAATTATACAGGTGAAATCATGAAAAACATTTCCAAATCAACCATTCTGCAAAATAAAAAGCAAGAAAAATAAAATGAAAAAAACAATTATACTGCAATCTGTACTTAGACTCCATCAGTCCTTTCTTTGGATGTGAATAGCATTTTTTGTCACAAGTCCCCTGGGATAGTCATAGATCACTGCACTGATAAGAATACCCAACTCACTCACAGTTGATAATCATACAAAATTACTTTTAATGTATGCAGTGTTCTCCTGGTTTTGCTCAACCAACTCTGCAACCGATAATATGTTCCCAGGTTATTGTTTTTTTTTCTGAAACCATTTTTCTCATCATTTCTTGTAGCACAGTAGTATTGCTTCACAATCATATGCCACAACTTGTTTAGCTATTCCCCAGTGGATGGGCATCACCTATTTTCCAATCCTTTGCCATCACCAAAAGAGCTATTATGAATATTTTTGTAAGTTCTTTTCCTTTTCTTTTGATTTCTTTGTGATACAGACCCAGTAAAGATATTGTTGGATCAAAGAGAATGCATATTTCGGGTTGCCCTTTGGCCATAGTTACAAGTTGTTTTCCAGAATAGTTGCATCAGCTCACAACTCCACTAACAATGCATTATTGTACCAATTTTTCCACATCCCCTCCATTTAAAAAAAAATTCTTATTCTGTCACGTTAGCCAATCTTATGGGTCTAATGTGGTATCTTATAGTTGTTTTAATTTGCACTTCTCTAATTAATAGTGATTTAGAGCACTAAAGAAGTTAGTTAGTTTAGATGGAATTCTCCTTTTTTAAAATTATTTTGGCTTAGCCTACCCATGAACAATTACTATTTCTTCAGTTGTTTAGATCTGTATTTGAATAAAAAGTATTTTTAATTGTGTTCACATAATTCCTGAGATTGTCTTGGAAAGTAGATTCACAAATATTTTATATAATTTGCTATTATTTTAAATGGAATTTCTCTTTCTATCTCTTCCATCTCTTTCTATCATCCATCATCTTTCTATCTCTTTCCATCTCTTTGTTGGTAATATATAGAAATGTTGGTTGGGGGTCATTTTCTATCCTGTAACTTTGCTAAAGTTAATTGTTTCAACTAGATTTTTGGTTGCTTCTTTAAGATTCTCTTAGTGTACCATCATATCATCTACAAAGAGTGATAGTTTTGTTCCCTTGTTGTCTATTCCATTTCTTGCAATTTCTCTTTTTTTCTTATTTCTATAGCTAGCATTTCTAGTAAAATATTGAATAATAGTAATGATAATGAACATTCTTGTTTCACCCCTGATCTTAGTAAGAAGGCTTCTAGCTTATCTCCATTACAGAAAATGTTTCCTGATGGTTTTAGATTGATATGACTTAACATTTTCTAGGAAAGCTCCATTCATTCCTATGCTTCCTGCTGTTTTGATAAGAATAAATGTTTTATTTTGGCAACTATTTTTGCTGCAAATATTGAAATAACCATGATTTTATTGTTTTTGTTATATATGATACATGCTTATAGTTTTCCTAATATCCCAAAGTTCTTTTTCTTTTACAGTGTTCCTATCTTTGTATAAATTGTCCTTAAGTGTTGTTTGCTTCACTCTGCATCTGTCCATACTAGTTAGGGTTTTCTGAAAATTTCTCTTATATTTCTTACACTACAACAATATTATTTTACATTTATATGATTCAAATTTCTCAGCCATTCCCTACTTGTTTAAGAGACAATCTTAGGCATTCTCTTAGATTATATTCCTTTTCTTTTCTCCCCCTCTCCCCAATTTGAAATCTTCCTTTGATTCAGGAAGTTTGTATTGTATTCCCCTCTTTCTTCTTTAGTATTATCCTTTCTGCTAAACCTCTATCCCCTTCCCCACCAGTTGTTTTGTATGAGTTTCATACATTGCCATACAAAATTTTGCATTTGTCTATGTAAACCAGTATTTTTACAAGGAATATATATGGAAGGTAGGAAGCCTGACACCTATTCAAACAGCCACCTTGGCCAGAAATTTTTCTTCACATTTTTTTAACATCATGAGATTACAAATGGAGAATCTGAGCTTTCCAGTCACTTCACACTTTTATTATGTGACTAACTCATATTTTTTAGCCAAATATTTCTTTGATGACTTTTATCACACTGCTTCCCTTATGAAATTCCTTGTTTTTAAAGTATTTTCACCTGCTTAAATTCAACATTCATTTTCCCACTGTCTTTTTGAGTGATAATCAACTTCAAGTCTTCAGAGACCATAGTGTTCTATGACTTGCATAAATTCACCTCCATGGAAAGGATATTGATATTAAAAAGATAATGGCTTGAAATGTAATTTTCAGTTAAGTATGGAAGAAAACTACTCATTTGGGTTCAACAAACAATTTTTAAAAGCCTACTACTATGAAAGAAAGAAGAGTTTTAAATGTTCCTATTTGTCTAGCACAGAGTAGGTATTTCATAAGGGTTGTTAAAAATTGAATTGAATGTCTTTCATCCCTATTCAATTGCAAACTATTGAAAGTCAAGGACTTTGTGATATTCTCCTTTGTATGCTTTGTACTACTGTGAGAATAGTAGCCTCTTTGATAGCATTTTTTTAAGGATCATATGATCATTGAATCATTTAGTCTAACAGGTAACTTTACCAATGAAGAAATGGAGGTCCAAAGAATTGAAATTATTTCTCTAAGCTCTCCAAGTATCAGAATTGGAATTCAAACTCACCTCTTTTGATTTGAAAACTAGAGTTCTTTGTCTCAACTTGAATTAAAAACAGGAACCACTTAAAATAAGTTGGCCATATTCCCAGGTTTCTTAGAGAAATTTTACCTTTTGAAAGCTACTTACAAATCCATGCATTTAAATTATTTTCTGATTAATTCTGCATTAAAATGCCCCATTATGCCCCATCCCCATGGAGAAAATATCACTGATGATATCATTAAAATTAATTTGATTGCATTGATATTTACCAAGATACAGCATCATAAGATCATGTTCAGTGTAACAGTCCACTCAATATCAATCCATGGGGATTTTTTTTCCCTCACAAAACTGAAAACATAATTTCAATGACAGAACAAGCCAGAACCAATGGCAGAAAAAAAATAAACCTCTGCCACAAAAATCCAGGAAGATGGTTGGAATCAGAAAGCAGCTATCCCATCTGCAAACTAGATTAGCCTGAGGCAAAATGCTTCCTCAAAGACTGAGTGTCAGATCTGCCTCTTTTTTTTCTTTCCCAGTGTGTTCAGAAAGCTTTAGAAAGGATTAATGTAGAAAATGGATGAATGCAGTTATGTTTCAGACATCAACTATTTAAATTCCTCTCAGCAGATTATATCATCTTTCTGAATCAAAACCTAATTTAAGGATATGAACAGCAACCAGAATTGTAGCGAAAAGTATCCACTGAAGATTTTACAAGGTGCCTTGGTATCTATTTTTACCTACACACATGCATCTTCTTATTTTAATATGAGTTATCTTTCTTCTGTGCTATGCTATTCATGAAATCTTGAAACACTCTATGCCAATGTGATTTAGATTGCTTTCTTTGGATATGTCCCCAGAGTCATTCTTTCTAGTTTTCTTTAATTCTAAATCTGATTTGAATTTTCCTATTTAACATAAGCAATAAACCCCATTTCTATTTAAATTGCTGAATATAGTTATGATGGTAGCCATATACAGTTATGTTAATGACTCTAATTTCATGTAACTCAAAGAAAAAATTGAATTTAAAATTTTTGAAAATAAATTTCCTAAAAACTTTTCTAAAGAATAATTTTAAGAAATTAATCAAGGTCTCAAGAGTATAAATATCTTAGTAATGATGATGTTGCCTGGGAGAATCTATGATCACCTTCATGCCAATATAAGCCATCAAAATAAGATTTTGCAGAGTAAATAGGATTTAATTTGCTATTTTTTGTATACCTAATTTTGCATGTCTGCAATAGGTAGAAACACTGAAATCTTCCATTTTCATTAACTTTCACTATACTGTTGTTTCTAAATTTTGACTCCAGGGAGAAATATGAATTGGTGAGTTAATTAATCAGTTTTCTATCTCTTTCATGAAAAAAGTAATCTTTTAATTGTGGTTCTTGGCTGATGTAGATGGAAATTTAACTCCCAGGCTTTAGATGTGGCACATTCATCAATTCTTCATTTCTTTTTCACTTTGCCCTTACTAAGACTCATGGTCATTTAAGATTTTTTATTTTCAGATAGGCAATCATTAGCTATAGGAATGAAAGCAAGTCATTTAACCTCTATGAACCATAATTTCTCGTTCTATATAATGAAAATAAAAATATTCAGACTCCTTTCCTCACAGGACTTTTGGGAGTAAAACCATTTTTAATTTGAAAAGTTACATTATATATGTGTCTTTTGTCTCTTCTTCCTTTGGGGACGTTTGGTTACCATCAGGATCTCAATTAGAATGTGTGTGTGTGTGTGTGTGTGTGTGAGTGTGGAGGGGTTATTTGGGTAGGGGATAGTGTGTGAGAGGGTGGGAGGAAGAGGCTGAATGGGTGAGGTTTTGTTATACGTTGATCAGCGGAGAGGCTTAGAAAACAACAGAAATAAAGGGCCTGACATGGCAGATGCATGATGGGAGAAATATATGATGGTATTGAGAGCTAGCATATGAATTGATGGAAAGAATGTTAAAACCTCTTTTCATTGGGGCTTGAACCTATACCAGATTTTTTGAGTCAGGCCAACTCTGAGAAAGTTGAGATAAAACATCAGCTTGGAAGTGAATCTCACAAATATAAACATGGGCATCTGGAAAAGAAGTTGGTTGATCTTAAAGTGTACTTCGATTAGATAGTATGGAAAAGGTCACATAGCAATTGTACATTTATCAATCAGTTTCATATATTTTGATCCTGAAGATATTTCCGCTGTGCACATTTCTAAATAAGGCCTCAAAGTGACTATTTCAATTTAATTCAATAAGCATTTTTTAAATATCTACCTTTTGAAAAGAACTTTGCTAGGTTTTGGAAATGCAACAACAAGAATCAGATAATCTCCACCCTCAAGGAGCTTCAATTCTACTAGAGAAAAACAGAATGTACATAGATTGTTAAACGTAATTTGTATGATTACAAAATAATTTGAAGAGGGAGAAAATGCTTAAACTTTCCATGCAGAATGCAAACAGTTCACCCTTAATAAGTATCTTATGATTTCTCTTTTCTGTTTGCCTCTTCATGTTCCTCTTGAGGCTTGTATCTGAAAGTCAAATTTTCTGTTCAGCTCTGGTCTTTTCATCAACAATGCTTGAAAGTCCTCTATTTCACTGAATGTCCATTTTTCCCCTGAAGGATTATACTCAGTTTTGCTGGGTAGGTGATTCTTGGTTGTAGTCCTATCTTCTTTGCCCTCCAGAATATTATACTCCAATGTCTGTGGTCCCTTAATGTAGAAGCTGCTAAATCTTGTATTATCCTGATTGTGTTTCCACAACACTTGCATTGTTTCTTTCTGGCTGCTTGCAATATTTTCTCCTTGACCTGGGAAATCTGGAATTTGGCTACAATATTCCTAGGAGTTTTTCTTTGGGGATCTCTTTCAGGAGGTGATCAGTGGATTCTTTGAATTTCTATTTTGCCCATTGGTTCTAAAATATCAAGGCAGTTTTTTTTTTAATAATTTCTTGAAAGATGATGTCCAGCCTCTTTTTTTTGATCATGGCTCTCAGTTAGTCCAATAATTTTAAAATTCTCTCTCCTGGATTGATTTTCCATGTCAGTTGTTTTTCCAATGAGATATTTCACTATCTTCTACTTTTTATTCTTGTGAATTTGTTTTACAGTGTCTTGATTTCTCATAAAATCACTAGCTTCCAATTGCTCCATTCAAATTTTTAAGGAAGCATTTTCTTCAGTAAGCTTTTGGACTACCTTTTCCATTTGGCCAATTTTCTTTTTTAAGGCCTTCTTCTCCTCATTAGCTTTTTGGACCTCTTTTGCCATTTGGGTTAGGCTATTTTTTAAGGTTATTTTCTTCAGTATTTTTTTTGGGTCTCCTTTAGCAAGCTGTTGACTTGTTTTTCATGATTTTCTTCATTCACTCTCAGTTTTTCCTCTAATTTTCTTACTTGCTTCTCAAAATCCTTTTTGAGTTCTTCCATGGCCTGGGACCAATTCTTATTTTTCTTGGAGGCTTTGGACATAGGAGCTTTGACTTTGCTGTCTTCTTATGGTTGTAAGTTTTGAGCTTCTTTGTCACCAAAGTAAGATTCTATGGTCTGACTCTTTTTGCACTGCTTGCTCATGATCCCAGCCAATTACTGGAGTTATAAACTCTTTGTTAAGGTAGGGGTCTGCTTCCAGTGTGGAGAATGTACTATCCCAAGTTTTTGGGGTTTTGTGCAGCTGTTTTCAGAGATACTTCTAGGGATCTGTCAATTTTTAGTTCTTCTAGAGTGCTATGATCAAGGGCAAGGTGTTTACTCCTTTCCTGGCCTGTGCTGTGGTCTATGAGTGACCACAAGTACTCTTTTCTGTTTTGGAATTGTGAGGAAAATTTCCTCTCCACCACCACAACAAGATCTACCACATCAGTGCTCCTCTGTCCCCAGGACCACCACCCACAACTGTGACCCAGATCCAAGCACCAGAAAAGCAAGAGATTCCTGCCTCAGTACTGGCAAAGAGATCCCTGCAATCCCCCTCTGATCAGTCATTCAATTCTCCCTCAGTCTGTGGGCCAGAAGCTCCAGAGGCAGCTACCACCCTGGGGCTGCACTCAGGGACTGTGGCTGGGACCACACCATGCTTTTCTCTCACTGCAGACACATATTTTTCCTTCTGACCTTCTAAGTTGTCTTTGGTGTTCATGGGTTGAGGAATATGGAAACTGCCACAGCTGTCTGTGATTCAGTCCTCTGAGGCCTGCTCCAGGTTCTCTGAGTCCCGTGTGCCTATGCTGATCTATGCTCCTCTCCCAGTCCATTGCCACATACCTTTCAGATCAACCGTCCAGGTTGTTTTGGACTGGAAATTTCTTTCACTCTGTCTTTATGTGGGTTCTACTGCTTTAGAATTTGTTTAGAGCCATTTTTTACAGGTATTTGGAGTGGTTTGGGGGAGAGCTCAAGCAAGTCACTGCTTTTACTCCACCATTTTGACTCCACCCCCCGAACTCAAATTTTATTTTTTTTATTTTTATTTTTATTTTATTTTAGGCAATTGGGGTTAAGTGACTTGCCCAGAGTCATACAGCTAGTAAGTGTCAAATGTTTGGTCTGAGGCTGACTTCAGTGCTGGTGCTCTATCCACTGTGCCATCTAGCTGCCCCTCAAATTTTATTTTTTAAAGGTAGACTGACTGGCTTTTACTATGTCACTCACTAGCAAATGTACTTTTAATGTTTGAATTGTTTTATTTTAGAATATAATTTTTGTTTCAAAATCTTTCCTTTTCAAATGAGTTTTTATTGTGTTTAGTAATCTAATTGGCAACTCAAGAAATCAAACTTCTTTTATTTTTATTCACTACCAAATTACCAATATGTAGGCATTAGTTCTAGCCACCTACCTCATTTCCTGCTTGTTCAGGATATACTGGTTCAGATTCTGCACCCTCATTATTTTGAAGGTCTGGTAATTAAGTTAACCATTGCTAGGGCATAATCATTTCTCTACTAGTCCCTTAATCTAATGCTGTGGCCTTAGATGAGGATTCTCATTCTTTGTTCAGAAGATTTTTGTAGACTTTTTTTTTTTTTTTAAAAAAGGGTAAACCTGAAATGATTGAGAAAATCCAGAAATTAAAAACACTCTAGGGTCTTCCTAGCACTGTTTCTAATGACAGATAACATGTAGGTGGAGTTTTGATTTGTTGGTGGGCTGTGATTCTGTTAGTAAACTGATGTGACTAAATATGAACCTTCTTCAGAGTTTCTATGTCTGAATGACAAATGATATATTTTTTAGTTCCATATTTGTTTGTTTGTTTGTTTTCTCCCAACATTTGGGTATGGATGATTCTTGCTTGAAAATGCCTCTTGACAACTGTGTCCACATGAGTTTGCCTTACTTTTAAATCTCTATTTTTAATATCCTTGGATTTTATTGTAAACATTTAAAAAAATCTGCCCTCTTTCTTTTGGGGCATCTAAGTGGCTTAATGGATAGAGCATTGGACCTATAGTCAGGAAGACCTAAGTTTAAATCCAACCTCAAACACTTATTAGCTGTGTTACCTTGGGCCAGTCACTTAACCTCTGTTTGCCTCAGTTTCCTCAACTGCAAAATAAGGATTAAAAAAGTACATACTTCCCAGGGTTGTTATGAGGATCAAATTTGGTTACATGTGTAAAGTGTAAAGCACTTAGTACTGTGCCTAAAACATAGTAAGCACTATATAAATGTTTATTCCTTTCTTATTCATCCCATTGGCTGAATTGGAACTCAGGTCTTCCTGGCTCTAGGGCCTGTGCTCTATCCACTGCACCACCTAACTACCCTTTGTTGGTACTCTTCTTAACTCCCGTCATTCTTCTTACCTCCCTTCTAAATATTAGTGGTGGCCCAGATTTGTTATATGTTTGTTTTTTTTGGGGGGGGGCAGAGGGGAAACATTAATTTCCAAAGACACAAAATGGCAAAGAAGAGTTTGCATGGCTATTTACTAAGTAAAATAGTGATCAAATATTTCTGAACATTCACAACAGTAATTAAAGAGATAGAAGTTCAATTGTGTGGATAGTAGGTTTGTCACTATGCTTATCAAAGGCATAAAGGAGTGACTTCATTTAGATTCAATCTAGGAAAATCCTGGTAAATTGAAAACTTCTCTTTATCTATGGAAATGGTTACTTAAAATATACCATCAGCATATTTATTTGAAATTTGTCAATCCTCTCCTTTTTGCCTTCAGCTTTGTTTTTGTACTGTTGATGTCTGTAACAGAGCTTATATAGTTTGTTTTTACGCTGTTGTTTTCGTGTATCTCCCCCATTAGACTGGGAACTTCTTGAGGGCAAGGACTGTCTTTTGCCTTTCTGTGTATCCTCATCAGTTAGCATACACAGTAGGCACTTAATAAATGTTTATGAACTAAATTACTATCTATTATCCTTACCTGCCTTCTTCTGGAATCTTGAACTCCACCCTTGAGTTCCCTAGATCCCTTGGCTCTGATAGGTGAACTTTTTTTGTCTTACCTTGCCAGGATTCAGACCATCTCCACACTATGTTTCCAGGCACATACCTCTACTCCCCTACCTTTCTGCAACCCTTTGATATGTTATCTTCCACCATTAAAACTGACATTATCAGCCCTTAATAAATTATATCTATTATCTATCTTTACTCTCCTTTGTGTGAAAATAATAGCAATTTTTAATTTCCAAATTCAAATAATTTAATGTCAATGCTTTATACATCTTTATATGCTTCAAGCATTTATCACTATACCTAGAAGGTGTCTCATAAAGGTCTATGAAAGAAATTAATGGATGTCAAATGTGATACTATATAAGATTTGAGAGCATCTGTATAATAACTTATGGATTCAAATAATTTTGGGATATCATTGATATGGATTTTCCTTCTAACTCTACCAATCATAACCCATTCATCCCTGGCCACCCTATGATACTCTTGCTATATCTTTTCATATGTTCACCAGAAGGAATCTTGACTTGATGTGATGCCAGTAGGCTACACAAACTGTCCTTTATTCCTTGTTTTCACCACATGATTAGTATAGCACCTTTTTAAATTATGCATTTCTGGGAAGATATTCTTTATTTCAATATTCTTTCATAATTTGTTGTTTGTGCTTCGCTGTCACCTAATCATAACCAGATTGCAGCTCCACATTACCTTGTAAGTGCTCCTCAAATCTAGTTCTTCAGTGAATATAGTATTTTATGATTCTCAGCCATAGATCCTATGCAATTTAAAAGATATAAGCACCTCAAAAGATGCAAACTTTTCTAATTCACTAACATGATTTATTTTGTAAACATCAGATGCCATGGTTGAATGAGAACATTTTGGAGGTACATAGCAGAACAAGCTGTCTTCTTTCTTGTCTAGTGAATTTTTAATTGCAATTAAATACTTAAATACATTTACTTCAAGAAATGAAACTCTTGGCATGATATATTTTCAACACATTCAATAGAATGAGTGACTCCTTTATTGGAATAATACTCTTCTGATCCTTTTTCCCCATTTAATACATATTTTCTTTAGGAGATTTCTTCAGTAGGCAAAACAAATCCCCAAACTTTGTCTATTTTAAAATCATAAGATATCACATATTAAAAATGAATTTTGAACTAAAATATCCCATATGATTTAAGTGAATTAAAATATTCTACTAGAAATTTCAGAAAAAGTAATTTAGTTAAAAAATTAGAAAATATAGTCATTGCATAAAGGATAAAAGGAGTGCATAATTTTCACATGTTGTACTGTATATATGCATTTATTTTAAATGGTGAGCAACATAGCAAATATTGTTTGGCTAACATGAAAATTACTAAAATTAGGATAGGCATATTAAAATGGTTATTTTGAACATTAAAGTGAACTTAATCTATAATAATTTCAGTTACACTCTATTTCACAGTGAAAACTCTGATACAAAATACTTCATAACATCTGTGGATTTCATTACATAGTGGGTGAATATATATTTGCTGAATCTAAGTACCCTAGTATACAATTTACTTTAATTGCATTATGATCCATATATTTCCAGATGTATGTGGACAGCCTAGCAGAAGAATTGATCTGATACTTTAGAAGCTCAGTCTACTTGCAAATTCTTTAAAAATTGATCTGTTTTATATTGTAGAGATGGTTCAGTGCCCAGAATTCACTTCTTCATCCATCTGTAAACTGCTGTTAACTTTAACAAAGTGATCTGTAACTAGAAGTTAGAAATATCTTGGGGTGAAAATACCAATTTCCCTAAACCACAAAAAAGTGGTTAAAAGATAGTATGTTTTTATTATACAAGGATATTAAAAAGTGTAGTGCCACTATGTGTTAGGAACTACATTTTGTACATTTCTGAGAGAGACAGAGATAGATAGATAGATAGATAGATAGATAGATAGATAGATAGATAGATAGAAAGAGAGAGAGAGAATTAGCATAATTTTTTTTTCTCACAAGATATTGAAATATTCCTTGAAACTCAGTTGAATCAGGAGACTAAGGGCTTAGCCTGTTGATGTCTCTTCCTCATGCCTAGATGCAATAGCTGCCAGGAGGACCTGGGGTGGTGATGAGGTCTCTAAGATGTTTATGGTTAGTGGATCACAGTGGGTAACACAGGCAAGGGAACTTTTCTTAGCTGAATCATCTCAAGGTGTCCTCAATGCCTAACCTTGTTGAGTATCCTGCTATGGGTAAGACACACACAAATATGAAGGAGTCTGAATGCAGATTAAAACATGCTTTTTTTTTAAAACTTTCCTTAGAGAGGACCCTTGGATAACTTGTTCAAAGTAGTGGTCCTAACTGCCACACATATTCCAAGTTGTGTATTGACAAGGAACAGATCAATTTGACTTGGGGCAACCAGAAGAGCTAGACAGAACATAGCCAGTTGAAAGATTACATGCTTATTGAACAACCAAAATACCCATCACCCTCTGTGTGTAAGGCATGGTGCTAGAAGCAAAGTGCTTTAAAGAGATATAAGATGCATTTTTTTGTGTTCTGAGACCTAATAATGTATTTGGAAGATAACTGTCTGAAATGCAATTTATACTTGTATTATATTTGAGAAAATACATTAGATAATATATTAGAGAAAATCCAAATAAAGTGATATGAAATAATCTCACATTATAAATGTATATGTATATTGATACACATTGCTATGTATATCTATATACAATAATCACAAAATGAAAAAGTATATATAGATATTATGGTTATCTATCAAAACAAAATTATTCAGTATTAACATATATTAAGAAAAAATAATAGATGATTTAGAAAAAGAAAGAGAAAGAAGGAAGTTTACATTTAAAAATACAATTAAAATTTCTGAAGGATAATAGAAATGAGCAATTATATAAAAAGTGAGGAAATCTTGACATATGCCTTCTTTAGTCAATAAAAATAAGGATTAAAATAGAAAAAAAGGTAAAAAAAGGAAGAAAAGAGCTGACATTTGTCTTTGTAAAAGAAACAGCACATATCAAAAGAGTCATAAAAGAAACTGAGAATCTGTAAAATAATGTCATTAATTTTTTTACTAACAAATTGAATGTAAAATCATAAATAAAATATAATGAGACAGTACATGATAATTCCTTTGTCAATATTTCTCTTGTACAAATAATATTTTAGGAAAATAAAGCTAACACATTGTATTTCTGCCTCAATAGACAAATAAACTCTACATTGGAAAGTTTATATATGTACCTGCCCAGAAGGTAATGTCTTTACCAGATGATCACTTGGGGTCCCTTTCTTGTTCTTCTATTCTAGCTAAGATATAGAGATATAAAAAGTGAAATGAGCAGTGACCTACAATTACTCAGTGGAGTATTCAAGACTGAAATAATGCTAAGCCTTAATGATGCATTGGATTCCAAGTCTAGGCTTTCCCTATTCCCTTTCTAGTTAGTTATTTTTTTCTGAAACTGAACTTAATGCTCCCAAGAGTTAAACACATATACATAATTCAAATTGAATATTTTTTGTTTAAAATAAGTTTTGACCAAATTAAATACTATAATTAGTGTCTCAACATGATATTCATTACATTGCTCAATGGCTTTCTAACTTCTCTTTGGTAAGAAATTGTAAATCAATTTCAGGTTTTTTGCAGATTTATTAATTACTTTCCCTGTTCAGAATTAACTGCTAAAGTTAAGCTTGAAATGAATTCCTTCAATTATCTCTTCTTATGATCAAATATTCTGGGATAAGACCTATTCACCAAGACTTTGTTTTTTGTAAACACATTAGTGTTTTTAGATTAGAAATGTTTTAGGTTCCATGTTACTTTTTCTTTTCTTTTCTTCTTGGCAACAGTACTGTTACCTAGCATTACTTTGAAAATATCTTGAGCAAAGACTTAAAAAGTGTTTTTCTCCTGGGTACCTATCACTCCAGTTATGGTAATTGCCTCTCAAGTTCCCAAATAATACATATGCCTATTTCTTCCTTAGTTCTTTGTTTTATTCATTTTATATTCAATGGATGCATTTAAAGTGCTTATTCTGTGTAAATCATTATGCCAAATGGAAGGTGATACAAAAGTTAGATAAGTTGGATACTTGCTTATAAAGAGTTTACCATGTGTTCTGTATTCAAAGCATTAAAGAGTCAAGAAGACCAAGATAATGTACTATATGATACAGTAATACTGTCATATTTTCCATTCTTCCCACAAAGCACTCCATCACCAGAATAGGCCTTTTCACTGGTTGCTCACCTTCTTGGAATACTCTCCCTCCTGACTTCCACCTCCAGTCTACCTTTAAGTCTCCATTCAAATCCCACTGTCTGCAAGAGGCCTTTTCCAAGTTCCTTTATCAGGAACATCTTCCCTATGAAATTATCTCCAATTTATTCTGTATCTTGAATATACCTATTTTTGCATGTTGTCTCTGTAAATATAATGTAAGTTTCTTGAGGGTAGACACTTTGTTTGACTTTCAGTATTCTAAGCACTTAATACAATGTCTGGCATGTAAGAAAAGTATAAAAATATCCTTGTTGAATTCTTGATGATGTCCATTGTTAACAGTAGAAGGTGCTATTATTAAGAATCTCATGAAATATTTCTTGTCTTATAAAATGCAGTGAAATCAAATTTATCACTACCCTTATTTGTTTCTTCAAAAATAACCTAAGCATCATCATTCCATTTAGCTGCAATTTCTTATTTCTTCTGGTTTCTTTAATATCCTGATTGACATTTTGATTTAGTTCAGTTTCTCCATTAATAAGTTAACTGATATTACTGGGCAAGAATACCACTAATTGTAGCAGCAATTAAATTAATATGTATAAGGGCCAAAAATTAGATCTTTTTTTAGTTATTTGTATAAATATATCTGTGTTATAGATCTTCATTTTAATTATTCTAGATTGAATTCTTGAATTGTTAAGGTATGAAGTTTCATATAATCATAGAGTTAAAATCTTGTCATTTTGCAGGAAAAAATATGTTCTTAAATGGTTTTACTCCTATGTTTTGACTTTGTTTTCAGAGGGACTAGAGATAGAAAATTTATTCAAAAGTTGGCAGAAAAAGGATCTTTTTACCATTAAAGTCTTGACTCTCATGGTCTCTGCTGTGTAATAATCTCACCTTTGAAAATACTGACTGATATTTGCCTATTTGCCTCTGCCTTCAAAATTATCCCATAGTTTTAAGAATATATTGCTTTTTTATTTCATATACCAGTTGAGAACTGATTTGACAATGTACATGGTAGTTTTAGCTATGGGAAATCTGGCTTCTAGACAGTAGTTTGATATGAAATTATTTAGAGACTGTGGCAAAACAAGTATAATCAAAATGTTCCCAAACTATACAACATTTGTTACTTATTAGTGAAGGTAAGCAATTTGGCATTCACTTTATTTCTTTGTCATTGGCAAACATGACTTTTATGAACTTATGTACTTTATTAGTCTAATTAGATACAACAGAACATTCATTTTAACCTACACTCACATATAATGACAACCAGTAATGTGCAGTTATCACCTACCTTCCCTCAGTTATCTTCATTAAAATGATAAGAAAATAAAATTTACCACTCTGACCCAATAACATACTGTGGAATACTGAACATGTTTCCATCTCTTCTTTTGTTTGTCATACATAGAAACAAAAAGTAAGTTTTAAAATATATTTTCAATGAGTTTGTTTGTAATTTTTAATATCCCATTAGGCCAGCCTGGTAATGACAACCTTCATGTTTCATTCTTTTTCAATTCATTTACTGTTCTTGAGTCTTTTAACAAGGACAAAAAAAAGAAAATGAGAAACAATAGTATACCACTTTCAATTTAAGTACCATGGGTAAAAGTATTTGTATACAGGCATTTGTATATAATGGAAATATCATATTCACAAGTAACCAACATACATATGAAATGAGGTTTGGATGTAATCACTCATTAGGCTGGCAAATGACATTTAACTGGCCAACCAGAAAGTTTTCATTCTTCATAATCTTTTAGAAGTTATGTTACCACTAGCATTCTTTGGTGAATTGTTCTGGGAATGTTTAAACTCCAGACATGCTTCAATTACTTTTTAAAAAAAGTTCTTGATATTGCACAGTGGTAAATAAAATGTAAACACTAATGTCAAAAAGTAGACAATATATATGAGTATGCATGTGTGGATCTACACATACATTTATATTCCTTTGTGCAATGAGAAATAACCTTTTTATTTTAATATTAATGATTTAAAGTTTTTAAATATAATTATAAAATAAAACATATATTCAAATATATTTTCTATGTATTGAAAACATATCATAAATAGAGACAAAGTTATTTTTAAAGAAACTACAATATTTTATCATGACTAATGTATAAAAAACATCATGTAATATTTTCAGATAATATAGATCTTGCAACTTAAAAAAATCACAATTTCTGATTTGGAAAGGAACTCAGATGCTGTTTAATCCAACACAACCTAAAAAGGAATCTGAAATCAGAAGACCTAGGTTCAAATCCTTCCTGTTATGTATGTTCCATTTGTAACCTTGGCAAATCACTTAATATCCCTAGACCTCAGTTTATTCATCTGTAAATTGAAGGAAATTGATTAGATGATCTTCTATCTCTAAAATTTCCTTCTATCTTTAAAATTATAATGCCACAATTTTCTTTACAACATTGCAAACTATGTATCATTCACCTTGAAGACCTTGAGAAACATAGAAGTCATTACTAATTTGGTGTATTTCCCTCAATTTTTTTAAAGTACATGTGGATAGAATTGCCTAGAACACCTATTTAAATGAGTTGCCCAAGATCATATAGACAATACATATCAGAGGCCTTGAACTCGTGCCTTTTTGGCTTGAAGTTTGGCTCTCATGTCCTATATCATGCTGCATCTTATCAAGCCCATAGGTAGAAATTAAATCAACATACACTTTGCTACTTCATGACTATAATATGACTAGGCATAGGAAAGAATGATGAAAGAAATGTTGGAAAACATGTTTTATTTTTTACATGTTTATTAATTTATTTTGATGTATCAATTTTGATTTATGTTTGATTGTTGAAAACATGTTTTAGCATTTAGAAAAGAGAGAAGACAGATTTTCTGATTTTGCCTAAGTCTCACTTTTACATTTCATGATTATTTTTTTAAAGCAGATGGTTGAAGGGGACACAGGAAATAATAAGCACCAGATAACCTCACAGAGAAAATAAATTAAAAAAATAACTAATTATTATTGTCATCAGTCAACAAACATTTATTAAGCACTTACTATGAGTTAAGCACTGGTGATACAAATAAAGGCAAAAAGCCCCTACTTTTAAGGAGTTTACAATCTCATTGGGGAAGAGAGAGAAAGAATACATACACAACTAAGCACAAACAAGGTATATACAGGATAAATTATTAATAATCACTAGAGGAAAGTCATTAGAATTAAGAGTGACCTGAAAAGCTTGCCTACAGAAGGTAAGATTTTAGTTGGTACTTAAAGGAAGTCATGGAAGCCAGTAGGTGGATATGAAGAGGCAGACCATTCCAGGCATATTCCAGTGCAAATGTCCAGATTTGGTAGATGAAGTGTCTTGTTCAAGCAACATCAAGAAACACACAACGAAGTTGTTTTTAAATCAGTGTGTGTGTGTGTGTGTGTGTGTGTGTGTGTGTGTGTGTGTGTGTACTCAGATCATTGACTTACTAGAGCAGGAATCAAAATCAGAAGAAATAAAAGTGAGACGGTATATTCCATAAATGAGGATCTTCAACATGAGCTACTATCATAGCCAAAATGAAAATCAGAAGAAGAAGTAAAAATTGTAATGTGTAGCTCACAATACTCCAGTTTGAGCTATATAAAGAAATTATTGATGCCAAAAATTATGGGAAATGGATAACAGAACAGTCATTGACATAGATTAACAGCATTTCTAAGGAAGGTGAAGTGAAGCAAATCAAATAATACAATGAAAAGATCTAATAAAAATCTAGAAATCTTTAAAGCTAGCAAACATTTGTTACCTTGCCAAGTTAAAAAAAATATGGTGGCTAATAGCAGCAGTCCCTTAAAATATAAGTTATATCATAGAGTCTTATGAAAGAAGATGGTAGAGAATTATAAGAAGCATCAACTCATGAAAAAGTTAGAAGGAGTGAAGGAAAAAAAAAGTTGTAGAAATTTAGGTGAGAGCCAATTAAACTAGATTTATCCCAATGTAATATTTAGTTAAATGGAAAAAAAATAAAGGTTTCAATAACAAAATTTTCTTCATCAAGGTTAGTAGATCCATTAATCCATTACATTTGGACTGACACAATAGTCCCTGACATACTCTTGATGAAGTAGAAATGATACTTCTGTGTATATTTTGCCTAGTCCAGCTGTTTTCCCCAATTCTGGTGCCTTCAGTACCATTTCTAATTTCAACTATAGCACATTGAGAACTGTGAGTCAAATGTGTTGGCTTCATTTTGTTTGAAGACCTATGTTCTGCAACTGAATTCCCTGCTATTCCTTTTACACAACTTTCCATTTCCTACCTCTATTCATTTACACAAGTTGACCTTCATACCTGATTTGCTCTTTCTTCTTTCCTCTACCTCATAAAATCTATAGTTTTCTTCAAAACAGTGGGCAAATGACACATCTCATATTAAGCTTTTCCTAACTCTTTCCAGTTAATGCTCTTTACCCTAAAATTAATTTGTAATTACTAAGTATATATCTTTGCATAATCTTTTCTTCTTTTTTATTATTCATTTCTAACAAATGTAACTTGAGGATAGTGATCATATCATTTTTTTCTTTGCATTTCTAGTGACTAGCACAGTACCTGTTACATAGAATTCTCTTTCACTCTCTCTGGTAGCTGGGATTATAGGAGTGTGCCATATATTTGTCAATTCTAACAAGAAAATATCCCTCAATTTCTTGCTCTTTTCACTATTTCTCTAAGAAAAGTATTTCAAGTCATAATTTAACCATGATCCTTAATGAAAGTCATCTGACAGTTTTGCTTTGCAAGAAAATGTTTAACTTACCACCACCCAAAACCAACAGCAAATTTTCAGTTTTTGTTGGACAAATAAAGTATTTTTTCATTTACTCTAGTAGAGATGTCTCCTTCAATAAATTCATATTAGGAATCCTAAAACTAGGCATTTTCATTTCAATTAAATTTGTACCTAATAGTTATTTGGAAAAGTTTACTACCACCAAGGAGATACTTAAAACTGAATAACTATTAAGCCAGAAAGTCAGAAAGATGTGCCACCAATTAAAGTGCTTCACTGAAAAAGGTCAAATTTGAGTGAATCAGGATCAAAATTGTAGGGATCTATACATTCTAGGTATAGAGGAGGAAAGATAATCTTATTTTTATAGCTTACCAATTGCCTTGCTGAGACTCTAAGGATAGGAAGCTGACCAAAAACAGAAATAGACAAAATTCATAATAATTTTCAAAGTCTCCAAGCAAATATGATCCTTAGGACCATAGATAGGATCCTAAGAGTTAGTTCCAACACCAAAGGGAGAAATACACACACACACACACACACACACACACACACACAGATATATATATATATATACACATAGATATAAATATAGATTATACAAATCAGGATAATCAGGTAAATTTGTGATAAACTGGGGAGTGGTCACTCATTAGTCACTAAGTGAGAGAGGGAAGAAAAAAGAGGGAGGGAGAGAAGGGGAAAAAGACACAGAGACAAAGGCAGAGAACAGAGACAGAGACAGACAAAGAGACAAGTGGAGACTTGGACAGAGAGATAGACCCAGTGGAATGCATATAGAGTTGAAATCGAATATTAGGAAATGAACATAAAAAAGGGCAGAAATTTCAAACTCAGAGTTGATTCCACATTGAGTGTTTGAGTCATAAAATTTGGACTCCATGTAGTTGACGTAAGTGACTGTAGGCCCTGAGTCCTAGTGCCTCTTTTATTGCCATAGAGGGAACCATGATTACAACAATGGGTGTCTATTTGCCCTAAAAGTCATCCCCCAGATGTGAAAAGAGAGGAATTGAGGAGAAGTTAGTCTTGTCATTACACTCAATGGCAACTAAGAAGGATTCATAAGTTTATGTGTAGATCCATGTCACAATTAAGATAGTGTTGGATGAAGTTGATAATAAATGTTTCACATAATATTTGTTTTAAGACAGTCCAAATAAATATATTTAGGAATTTTTAAAATTAAAATGTCATAAAAATTCCTAGGAGAACTTAAGAGGATGTTACATTCTTAGTCCCCATTTTCTGTCTTCTCCTCTTCATATTAATCAGAGATGGTAAGAATTCACTCTATGCTATCTTCTTTCTCTTATCTTCTCAAGGATAATGTAAATTTTTGGTCACAGGACCAACAAGGGAACTAGCATAGTGCCTTGGATATAAAATTAGTGCTTGCTATAAACAGCAAGTTAAAAACTGAAATAAATATAATAAACCAAGGAGGTAATCCTTAGGATGCCCTTTATTTCCTTATACATTTGCATACATAAATCACTATTCATTTTATAGCATATCTATCATGTACTCTGCATGTAATTTGGGTTTCAAATTTAAGAACTATGTATTTTGTGTTACTTTCCTCTTATGATAAGATCCAGATCAGCTTCCAGTCTTACTTAATCTCTCTTTAATCTCTAGTCTTTCATCTTTATGTTTGTTCCACCTATCTATTATAGTACAATATGTTATTACAACAATATATATGGATGTGATTTACACTTATTCAATCCTGTTTTTCAATGCTATTTTTTCTCTTTGTAGCTTCACAACATAACACAATATATAGTAGTTATTTAAAGTTATTTCATCACTGATATATATACATTAAACTGAATTGAAACAAGGTTGGTTTTCAAATTGTAGAAGGTTTATCATAGAATCATATTCAAAATGGAGAGAGTGGTCATTTAGAGGAATATCTTCATTTTAGAGATATAGACCCCAGGAAGTTAACACAGATATAAGCCATCACATACAGAAAGTGAGCTATTCCTAAACTGATAAGGGCTCAGTCATATAGAGCTTTACAAAGTAAGAGCAAAGTCTTCACTTCCAGGAGTAAATGCAATAGAGTGTAACTATAATCTAACAATGGAATATAGCTTCCATTACTCTTGGAATCATAAGACTTGATTCTAGCCCTGATTTTGCTGTAATCATACAGCAATTCCATTACTTTCTCTGCATTTGTTTTCATATTGATTAAATGGTGACAATAGCCTATCTATGTTAGAGATGTATTGCTAGTTAAATGTACATTTGTGTATTCCAATACAGTTCATAAAGTTCTTTCCTTTGAATTTACATACATGGAATTGCTTTGAGAAGTATAATGCATTGCAGAATGCACACTCATACCTTATCATTGCAAAAAAATAGATATTTGAGGGGAAGTTTTATTTTCTTTTCCTTAGTCCACAGTGGGAATTATGACTATGAGCCATTAATTTCAATAAAATTATGAAAAAAAATCTATTTGTTCATCCAGATGTTTTAGCACAGCTAGATACACTTTTTAAAGCAATTAGAGTCCAGATTTCCATGCAATTTGAGATGATTTGAAAGCATATAGATGTTAGATGCTAGATGTTCTTGAGTCAAGTGAACTTTAAAAAGCTATCAATCAAAGAGAAACTTCAGTAAAGAAAAATGCTAATGGCTTAGAATCAAATTATTTAAAATTGGACACATAATGTAAAGATTAGTAAGGATTTTATGTATGAATAGGTCCATAGCTTACAAGGTGGAATGGACTTAAGACACCACCTAGACAAAGCAACTCAATCTTATATTCCTATAACTTTTAGTTTTTCCCACTGTTATTAAAAACAAGTTTTTTTAAGAGTAGTGATCATTTTTTTCACAGCATGTTCTCAATATAAGCCATATGCAAGTCCAGTTTTCTTAACATTAAAATCTAAATGATGTGCTGATTTTACCTGATAAAAATGTTACAAAATGAAGATTGATTTATGTATGCTAACATGTAAGAAAATAAAGGGCATTCTTAGGAATAACTTCTAGATTTACTGATTTTGGTTCAGTACTTGTAGATTACAGCAAAGTACTAATGCTGCATTTGAGATATTGTGCTAGAACTTTTTTTGTTCCCTTGACCAAAAACTTACAGTATAGCTGAGGAGATAAGAGTTATACACATGCAAGGATAAAAAATAGCATAGAACCAAGTGAAAATTCCTTGTTTCCAGAATTAGAAAGTCAGTGAAGGAAGCCTGAAAGGAAAATAATCTACTACCTTTTTTTTTTCTGGTCTCACTTCATTTCATTCAAGGGAAGCTGTGTGGCAGAATGCAATTTAGTACAGGTCAATCTTTAGCCTAATAATAAAGGAAGCAAAAGAAAGATGGTAAGAATATCAAGTTGATAGTGACTTTGTAGAATGTGGGAAGGGTCAACAAATGTTTTACTGGAATGTGGACCCTTGAAAATTATTTGAATTGTTATACTACCTATGTTCTATTGTATGTGAGAAATGGATCATTTGAACTCCTACTCCATTCTAGTCAATATTAATCAGTTCAGTATAATGCAATAAAGGGTAATGATTATAAGCAAATATTAGTGATATACTAATATATATTTAGTCAGTTATCTAAGAATAATTCAAGAATTAACATGTATTAACATTATATGTATATATGTATATACATCATTTAAAAATAATAGATTCTTTGAAGATTGGGCAATTTTGTACCTCACAGATGGGAAATTAAAATTTTGGAGTAAGATTCTCAGATAAATTTTAACCTAAACCTCTCTTGCTCTTATTAGAAAACATAGAGAATAATAGTAAGAATTTTAGCACAATATTAGTAAAAAAAAATTTTAACTTTGTTTTAAAATTTGGAACTCTTTTCCCTCCTGATAGTGTGCCAGAAAATCCTTGAGACACAATAACCTGGGAAATTTCCTACAATTGCCTAATGAGCAAGATAAAATAATGAGTAAATAATCCAACTGTCTTTATTACAACTATCTTCTAATATCACTATTTTTCAAATTTCTGAGAATTATCCCACAAAAGAAAATTATTGGCATTTTTAATTTAAGGAGATTTTTGTAGATAAGCCATTTAGCAAATGACATTTATGCAGTGTATAAAGTTATGCTCTTACACTAAGACTTACTGAGAAATATTGAAAATTTGATTATAGTTCACTCCTTAATCTCATGAGTTCAAAAAGTACTAAACTATATAATTTCAACAAAAGCAAGGTTTTAAAAGTAATTGTCAGGAACAGAGGAAATTTAAATATGTAAAAATCACATTACATTTATGGTCTGAATAAAATTGACAAGTATAATTCATTGAAGTGGTACTATCAAATACATTTGGAAACTATGCTATTATGGAAACATAAATATTAATTGTCTCATTTTGATAAGCAGAGAAAATTTCTAATTTTATCCTCAGTTTGATGGCATTGATTTGGCAGCTTTATCATTGAAACAGAATAATAGAAGATTCAGTGCTGGGAGGGACCTTCCATGGATTTTATGGAGAATACTAAAAACTGGAGGAATTGGGAAAGGCTGGGCTGATAGATAAAGGAAGCCAGAATTTCTAAGCAGAAAAGGTCAGTAGAGAGAGTATTGCAAATCAGAGGCAACCCTGACAAACATGCAAAGGAGTAAGATAGAATGTTGTATATCAGAAACAAGTAGGAGCATTTGGCACATGGAATGCACATAGTTTAAGACAGAGAAATAATATTTATTTTAATTCTCTTGCCAATAGGGAACCACCTAATATAATTTTTTTTTGTTTTTTTATTTATTTATTTATTTTTGTTTTCAACATTTACTTCCACAAGATTTTGAGTTCCAAATTTTCACCCCATCTCTTCCCTTCCCCCACCACGAGATGGCATGCATTCTAAATACTGCTTCCCCTAGTCTGCCTTCCCTGCTATCTCTCCCCCACTTCTCTTATCCCCTTCCCCTTCAATTTTCCTGTAGGGCAGGATGGATTTCTGTACCCCATTTCCTATATTTCCTATTTCCCAGTTGAATGTGAAAACATTTTTTTAAACATGTGTTTTTTAAACTTTGGGTTCCAAATTTTCTCTCTTTCTCCCTCCCGACCCACCCTCATTGATAAGGCAAGCAACTAAATATAGGTTATATATGAGCGGTTATGCAAAACACTGCCATAGTAGACATGCTGTGAAAAACTAACTCTATTTCCCTTAATCCTATCCCACCCACCCATTTATTCTATTCTTTCTTTTGACCCTGTCCCTCAGAAGTATTTGCTTCTGATTACCCCCTTTCCCAATCTGCCCTCCCCTCTATCATTCTTCTACTCTCCTGTAGCCTTCCCCCCCCCATTTTCCTGTAGGGTAAGACAGATTTCCACACCCAATAGAGTGTATGTGTTATTCCCTCCTTAAGTCAAATTCTATGAGAATAAGATACACTCATTCCCTCTCACCTTCCCCTGTTTCCCCTCCACTGTAAGAGCCTTTTCTTTTCTGTTTTTTTTTTGTGGGATAATTTAACCCATTCTACCTCTCCCTTTCTCCTTCTCCTAGTATGTTCCTCTTTCACCCCTTAATTTTATCCTCCAGATATGACCCCTTCATTTTCAACTCACTCTGTGCCTTCTATCTATCTATCTATATCTATATATAAGTACATATAGTTTTTCCCCTCTAACTACCCTAATACTGACAAAGGTCTCATGAGTTACAAATATCATCTTTCCATGCAGGAATATAAACAGTTCAACTTTAATAAGTCTCTTATGATTTTCTCTTTCCTGTTTACTTCTTCATGTTCCACTCAAGTCTTGTATTTGAAAATCAAATTTTCTATTCAGCTCTGGTCTTTTCATCAAGAATGCTTGAAAGCCCTCTATTTCACTGAATAACCATTTTTCCCCTGCAGGATTATACTCAGTTTTGCTGGGTAGGTGATTCTTGGTTGTAATCCTATCTCCTTTGCCCTCCAGAATATTATATTCCATGCCCTACGGTACCTTAATGTAGAAGCAGCTAAATCTTGTGTTATCCTGATTGTGTTTCCACAATACTTGAATTGTTTTTTTCCAGCTGCTTGCAATATTTTCTCCTTGACCTGGGAACTCTGGAATTTGGCTACAATATTCCTAGGAATTTTCCTTTGGGGATCTCTTTCAGGAAGAGATCGGTGGATTCTTTCAATTTCTATTTTGCCCTAAGGTTCTAAAATATCAGGACAGTTTTCCTTGATAGTTTCTTGAAAGATGATGTCTAGGTTCTTTTTTTGATCATGGCTTTCAGATAGTCCAATAATTTTTAAATTCTCTCTCCTGGATCTATTTTCCAGGTCAGTTGTTTTTCAAATGAGATATTTCACATTGTTTTCTAATTTTTCATTCTGTTGGATTTGTTTTACAGTGTCTTGATTTCTCATAAAGTCACTAGCTTCCAATTGCTCCATTCTAATTTTTAAGGAAGTATTTTCTTCAGTAAGCATTTGGACTTCCTTTTCCATTTGGCCAATTTTGCTTTTTAGGACATTCTTGTCCCCATTGGCTTTTTGTACCTCTTTTGCCATTTGGGTTAGGCTATTTTTTAAGGTGTTATTTTCTTCAGTATTTTTTTTTGGGTCTCCTTTAGCAAGCTGTTGACTTGTTTTTCATGATTTTCTTGCATCACTCTCAGTTTTTCTTCTACTTCTCTTACTTGCTTCTCAAAATCCCTTTTGAGCTCTTCCAAGGACTGAGACTGATTCACATTTTTTTTGGAGGCTTTGGATGTAGGAGCTTTGGCTTTGTTGTCTTCTTCTGGTTGTATGTTTTGATCTTCTTTGTCACCAAAGTAAGATAATATAGTCTGACTCTTTTTGTGCTGCTTACTCATGATCCCAGCCAATTACTTGAGTTATAAACTCTTTGTTAAGGTAAAAGTCTGCTTCCAATGTGAAGAGTGTACTGTCCCAAGCTTTGGGGGTTTGTATAGCTGTTTTCAGAGATACTTCTAGGGATCTGAAAATTTTCAGTTCTTCCAAGGTGCTATGATAAGGGGCTAGGTGTTTTCTCTCCACCTCCACAACAAGCTCCACCTGCGTTCCTCCTCACCCCAGGACCGCCCTTCAGAACTATGACCCAGATCGAAGCACTGGTAAAACAAGAGATTCCTGCCTCAGCACTGGCAAGGTGATCCCTGCAATCCCTCTCTGACCAGCAACTTGATTCCCCCTCAATTTGTGGGCCAGAAGCTTAGGAAAAAGCTGTGGTCCCGGGTCACGCTCGAGACTTGCAGCTGAGACCTAGCTCCTCTCTCACTGCAGTCACAGACTTTTCCAACTGACCTTCCATGTTTCTTTGGTGTTCATGGGTTGAGAAGTCTGGAAACCACCACAGCTGCTTGTGATTCAGTCCTCTGAGGCCTGTTCCAGGGTCGTTGCAGCCTGCTCAACCATGCCAAACTGTGCTCTTCTCCCTGCCTGGTGCGTTATACCTTTCAGATCAACCATCCAGGCTGTCTTGGGGTGGAAATTTGTTTCACTCTGTCTTTTTGTGGGTTCTACTGCTTTAGAATTTGTTTAGAGCCATTTTTTAGGTATTTGGAGGGGTTTGGGGGGAGAGCTCAAGCATGTCACTGCTTTCACTCTGCCATCTTTGCTCTGCCCCTCATGCCTAAATTTTTTTTTAACAAGGGAGTGACATGATAGTACAGTGTTTTAGGAATATCAGTTGAACTACCATGTGAAAGAAGGACTGGAAAGGAGAAAGATTGAAAAAAAAGGAGACCAATAGGGAGTATATTGCAATAGCACAAGCAAGAAACATTTTTAAGCTAACACATTATGTCTTAAATTGATTCTTCCTGACTAGTACCACAAAGTCCCTTGTTTCTCAATGATTGCCATATTTTGTAGAGTGTCTGAGCTCTTCAAGTGCATTCTCCTTATAAATGGAAAAAAAGACACTGTGTCTCTATCTTAAAGAACAGGAGATTTGGATTCAAATGTCCTGAGATTAAGATCCTCATTTTATTTGTGATCTGTATGATCTTAAGCAAATTACTTAACCTGTCTGGCTTTGTTTTCTTATCCATGTAAATCAGTTTAGTCATATGGACTAAATGACCTTTAATATCTCTTACAGTTGTAAATCTGTGATCCAATGGATAGCAGCTAATTGCAATTTAATATAAGGAAAAAATGAAAAGAGCTAATTCCTCTTTGGAGGAAAATTGTGTTTATTTTCCTGAAGCACTTTTGCAGTGGATAGTCTTTTACAAAGTCTCTCAAGCTTCCCTTATTCACAAGGTGAATTGACAAGGGCTAGGAGATTGAGTAGGTTGGATGGCTGGATCCAAGATAGTAATCATTAATGGATAGATATCAATTTGAGGGAAGGTCTCTATTCAAGTCTCCCTGGGATCCATTCGGGGCCTCTAGTGTTTAACATTCTTATGAATGACTTGAGTAATGTTGTCAATAGTGTACCTATAAAACTTCAGAAAACACAAAGTTTGGAGGGAAGTCTACCACTTTGATAAAATTAACATCTTAAAAATGACCCAATGACTAGAAAATTATTTGAAGCTAATAAATGTAAGGCTGTGGAGTTCAATTTAAAGTTTAGTAGTCAGGTTCAAAAAATCAATTTCATAAATATAAGATAGAGGAGGCATGGCTTGATAGCAAATCTCAAAATATTCTGAGTGTTTTAGTGAGTGCAAATTCAATGTATATTAACACTAAAATATGATAGCCAAAAATAATTTGTTCCTTAGGTATTTTAATGGAGATATATATATATACACACACACACACACACACACATATATATATAGAATGTTTATGAAAAAATTAAGAAAACACAGGAAGAACTGGATTGCTGAGTAATTTTCTATTAGCCTCATAGATGTAGTATTGACTATTTTTCTTTTTGCTCCATCAAGTGATATCTCTTAAAATGAGATCAAAAAAGTCTTTGAGGCAAGCCAACCTCAACTGTCTTTGTTGCTAATCACAGTTAAATTTCTAGCAGGTAGAGCAACTGTGCTGGGTAGGTGAGGTCAAACATGCTTATTCCCTGCTACTCATACTACCTGACTATATAAAGTACTGAGTGAGTGTTGAAAATTATTAAGCATTTGGCTATGTTTTCTAGTCTTATTAAGTTATGTCTGCATCAATAGAGTAAATAAAAGGAAATGACAGGCAAACAAAATGAGAACAAAAGATTTGGCCTTGTTTCAATAAGGAAACACATACCCCGTAAGTAATTACTGATTCTTTTTAAGCCCCCATGTATAGTATCCATCATTGCTTCATATAAGGATGGTAGTTTCTATGCCTCTTTACCGAAACCTTTGTGTCATTTCATGTCTTATTGTGCAGCTCATCTGACTTTCTTCTCTTCATTTTAAAGACTCATTAAACAGAAGAAGTAAATGTAAAAAAGATAAAAATAATAACAAGAAGAAAACACTTTTGGAGAGTGAGAAAATAAGAGAGAAAAATAAGGAAAAAGGAATGGAGGAAAATGGTATTTTATTTTATTTTTAGCTTACTCATTTTTATTTAACACTCTTGATATGTGAACTGCAGTCCCAAGAAAGCCTTTATTTCTTTCCTCAGTTGCGAGTAACTTTCATCTACCTTCCAAGTTATCTTGTATCTTTTTTTGTGTGATTTGTATGTAATAGTAATCACTGTTTATCTTGGAACCTCAATGTCTGAATTCCAGGTATTTTACCTTTCACTCATCCTTCAAGGTTCTTCAGAACTCTTAAAGCTGGTAGGGGGTGTCTAGTCTCTGTTGGCTCAATCTTCCAGTGATTGGTTTCCCCCAATTTTAGGAGTCATATTACACTTTTTTCACTGAATTACTTAGATAACCTTTTACAACAGAAAATTTGCATCACAAGTATAGCAGGAATAAACATATACAAATTCAACCAGCCCACAACCTGGAGGCATAATCCTACATCATATGACCTTAGTCTCTGGAGAAGAGAGGAGTATTAAATCCACAGCTTAGCTCAGTTCTTATAAAATGTAGTACCAGCAAAGAACCCCTGGACTTGTGGTCAGCCACGTTGATGAGAGAAAGAGAGAAAGAGAGAGAATTTCAGTTTGATTGTTTTAATAGTGCAGCCTGTCATTACTAGAAAGGCAATGGAAAAGAAGCTATTCACACCCATGTGTTAGAAAAATACAGAATTTCTTTTGCTAGAAGTAGATCCCTACTATCTCCCACATGACTTCCTGCATCAAGGATGATTTAGGCATGTGAAGCAGAGAACCATTGTGTGTTTGTTCTTGTATGTATATATGTTGTTTTACTCAAAACATATACTCATTGAGAGCAGGAAAAAAATTTGCTTTTTATATTTGTATTAACAACATACAGTATAGTACCTGGCACAAAGTAATTCCTTAATAAATGTTTGTTGATTGATTAGTTGCTTGAATATGATACTCAATAAGCATTTATTGTCAATGAGCATACTAAGCACCTACTGTGTGCATATTCAGCTGAATTTTATGTAAAGGAAAAAGATTTACATTTATTGCTATTGAATTTCATCTTGTTAGATTCAGCCCAATGCTTCAGAGGTTCCCAAAGTAGGTGCTACTGCTCCCTGGAGGGCATTGGAACAAGGCAAGGGTAGTAGTAGCCTCAGGTCCAATTGACGGGGCATTGAATAAATATAAGGGGGTGGTGGAAGCATAAGGAAAGAAGAGAAGATGAATTTTTGAAAAAAAACATTTGTACATATTTCATCTACTGTATAACAGAGTTAAAATCATAGTGATTATATTATTTTCCAAAGAAACACACAAAATGCAATTTATAACCCATCAGTGGTCAAGTCTGCTAACAGGTCTTGACAAGTAAGTGTTGACAGGCAAGCATGTTATGCATTGTTGGGAAATTGAGCGTGCATTAGCAGAGATATTGTGTGTAATGACTTGTTTATAATATGATACCATATGGTTACATGATGCAATGTTACATCATCAAAATTTCAATGCAGGCACAAAAACAAATTTACAATAAATTATTAAATTTAAGATGCATCATTTAAAAACAATTTGTAATGATGCAAATTTAAAAATTATTAAAGAGTTAAAGAAAGTAGATTTCCAATGGGATGCTGAGTAATATTTTTTTAAATAGGACTGTAGGCAAAATAAGTTTGAGAACCTCTACTCTAGTCCAGTGATGTCAAACTTAAATAGAAAGAGAGGTCACTAAGCCATACATAATTATTCCTGCAGTCCTTATATTGACTTCATTTTAAAATGTAATGTTATGTAGGCTTAATTTTACTTTTATTTACTTTATTAATATTTCCCATATAAAACATATAATTTAATTATATTTTAATCTCATTCAGATATATTCAGAAGTGTTGTGTGCCATATGCAACACATCAGTTACTTGTCTGACCCCTCTGCTGTAGTATATTAAGATTATTTTTGGATCCTGATGCTGTCACACACTCTTTTAGCTAGTACTCTCAGCTTTGCATCAACTACAATTTGATAGCACACTTTCTCTGACTCTATCTTCCTCTTTGATAAAAATCCTAAAAATCAGAAGGTCAACCACAAATCCCACTAATCTAGTATTCTACTAAGATCATTCTGTCAACTACACATTGAGCCATTAATGACTAAACTTTGAGATTGGCCATTCAACCAGTTTTTGGTTCATCCAATTGAATTATCATGTAGGTCATATCTTTCTATCTTCTCTATGAGAATGGCATGTGACATTTTCATCAAGCTTTGCTAATAATCTAAGCAAGTTAAATAAATTCCTTTCTTCTAGTAGTTTGATAATCTTGTCAAAATAGCAAATTAAATTGGTCTGGCATTAACTTTTCTTGAGGAAATTATGCTGGGTCTTTGTAATCCCTTCCCTTTCCAGATATTCACCAACCATCTCTTAATGATCCATTCTA
This sequence comes from Vombatus ursinus, assembly GCF_900497805.2. NCBI lineage: Eukaryota > Metazoa > Chordata > Mammalia > Diprotodontia > Vombatidae > Vombatus > Vombatus ursinus. The sequence continues at coordinate 68,327,440 of NW_020954596.1, forward strand.
AAGGTTTCTTAGAAATGAAAGTGAAGCCCACTGGTCTATAGTTTGCATAATTTGTTCTCTTCCCTTACAAAAAAGTCAGGACATATATTGTTGGACCTATCCTGTGTTTTATGAACATTTGAGTATTGTTGACAATGCCTAAGAAATCACATCTGGCAATATCAAGTGTGCAATTCACTTGGACCTAGTCACTTGAATTCATCAATAACAACTAGGCACTTATTATCTCTTTACTTATCTAGGGTATCAATTTCCTGAGAGTCAACTTTGTTCTGTCATTTCCAGAGCACAAGTCATTCTTCTTGGCAGAGAAAGTAGAATCAAAGTAAGAACTCAGTAGTTGTGCCTTCCTCTTTATGTCATCCTTCATCATAACTTTCACCTCCAAGATCTTTCCAATCCCTTTGCATTGTCCTTAGTTTTCCACAATAGACTCAGATCATTCTGAGACTTAGCATTCCTAATACTACTTTTAGAGAACTGTAGCATGTTTTTATCTTTATTCCCTGATCAAATATTATCAAATTAGATAAAATATGTGAAGTGCTTATACAGTGGCTAGCATAAATTAGACACTTAATAAATGCTTATTCCTTTACCTTTCATTCTCTTTTGCTATCTGCCTTTGCTTTCATATTTTGTACATTTATAAAACCTAATTTATTTTGTGCTTTCCCAGTGTTTTCACATCAGTCTTTTCAGATTAATGCCATTTTTTTATCTTTAGTGCTATTTTGATTTCGTTATATTTAGTTTTCTTTTTTTTTTTTGCAATTCAAATTCCATATCTGCCTTTTTCTAGGATTCATCCAGGTTCACAACTTCTGAGTTATCTTTGACTCTTTACTTACCCTGAACCCTGTTTGCCAAGTTTTGCTGATTTTACCTCCATCATACCTTTTATATATGTGTCCTTCTTTATTCAAATAAACACCACCATAATTAAAGTCCTCATCATCCTTCTCTTGGAATTTTGCAATATAATATGAATAGGGTTATAAAAAAAATCTCTCTTAGTAGAATGCAAATTCTTTGGTGGCAAGTACTATTTTAGCTTTGTCTTTGTAGCCCTAGAGCCCAGTCTAGTGCTTGGCATATAGTTCATGCTCAATAAATGCTTGTTAAATTGAATTTCAGAAAATCTACTTTTGGAAGAGCTTATCTGTTGTTTTATTTAAACTTAATTTTACTTTAAAATTTCTTTTAAATTTAATTCTATTTACATTTTTGTTTATCTTTCTGATTTCATCCATGAGAATTCTAATTTTGATCTCTATTTTTCTTTTAATTATTTTGTATATCTATTCTAACACTAGGAGTGAGGGATTGTTCAATTTTTATTTCTGAGAATTTTGTGATTGTAGCTATGGTGCTTACTCTTTCATCAAGGTTTTTATTTAAGCTATATCTCTCCTTTCATAGTTGTTCCCCCATATTGTATTATATTAATTCTTAATTATGTTAGAAATACACTTGACACCTAAAATTTAGTATCAAGAAAGTTTATTACAGAGCAAGTACAGAGGATTAGACATTTCTGGCCAGAAGTGGGCTCCACCCCTCTACAGGAGGGGTGGGCCCCAAGTGCAACGGCAAGCTTGCTTTTATACATTCAAATTTGGACCAAAACCTCCCAAGCCCGGATTGGTCCATCCCTTCCCGGGTTACACCCCTCCTTACATGTTTCTCCTTGATATGCTCAAGTATGTTCCACCTCCCTTGGTCATACATCCCATGACTCATTAATGAGGTTCTAATTTTGTGCTGGGTGTGTCAGAAAATGGTAATGAAGTTCATTAAACAGGCACACTAACTTTTTTCAGGTGTCCTCAGGTTGACCCTAACTGGTGTGAGCTGGCTGGACCCTTATCTTGAATTTGGAGTCTTTTTGGAGCCATCAACTTACTTCTATCAGTTAAGCCCTTGCCCACCTACAGTGTACTACTTCCTGGAATTGTTCTTTAAATCTCTGCATTATTCTCTTTCTCTGTGGAAATATAACCTTTACCTGACTCTCACAATTATTAACTCATTTTTAAAAATTTTCTCAGTCTTTCTATACAGGTTTATCTGTGATGCCTTTTGTGTGCTGTGACAAATTATTTACTCTCCTTTCTTTGTTGAATGTTGTGAATCCTTTACTCTATTTGGAACATTTCTTGCTATTATGAGATGATTGAAGGAATCTGGTGTTAGACACAAACATTCATTCAGCCATCTTGATGGCTTTGTGTTCAAAGCTCCCTGCTTTGTGTTCACTTTAAATTTCATCTTTCTACTACACCCTTCATCTTCCCATTTGGAGCATCTAATGACTTCTGTGGCCTGCTTCCCACACACTAGGGAAAATGATGTTTCCTTCTGCATAAGCTGGTAGGAAAACTTCAGGTATGTGAATCAAATTGTGTTTCTCCTTCTAAAAACATTTCCACTTATTTTTTTTATGAATTGAAATATGTTCAAACATGATAAACACATGCCTTATAACAGTGCAATTATCTCTATCTCTATATTGTTATACTATCTTTTTTTTTTGGAGGGAGCAAAGCTAAGGGGTCCACAGCTATGATTGAAATGGTTATAAAATTCATATCTATACAATGGCAACTGTGCTGCAATTTATAGTCTTATAGTTTTTCCACTTTAATCTATTTTGTTAAGTTAGGTTAAGCCTCCTAAAGCACCTCTTTCTTCTTTTCACTTCCTTTTCCAGAAACCTACATTTGATTTCATTGTCTCAAGGATAAAACTCAAACTTTGTCATTCAAGGTTCTCCACAATCTAGCCCAAATATAACTTCTTAGCTTTATCCTCCATATACCTCTAAGGCAAATTCTGTGCTCTGAGTAGCCAATATGCATTATTCTTGTTTCCTGAAAACAATTTGTGTTTTTATCAAGCAACTAAAATTTCTATTCTACTCTACCCACTGCTAACTCACCTCCTTAAATCCTCCCCCCCCTTCAAGTCTGATTCAAATGCCACCCTCTCATGCATACCTTTGTTACCTCTCCACTCATATTTCAATTAGATAGGAACTTGTTTACAAACATACAAAACATTATATATAAAATACAAACAAGAAATCTTCTGATTGCATGATATAGTCATATGTAACTAAAATGTTAATTTCACACATATTTTCTTTATAGACAAACCAGAGACAACTTTCTTAATAGAAAATTACTGATTATCAATATCTAGTTTATTGCAACAAGAATTTATTAAGTACTTTCTATACTATGAATTGTTACATGCTAAGGATACAAAACAAAAAAAAGGCATAATTATAGAGCTATTGTTTTATAAAGTGATACAACAAATTCACAGGTAAATAACCTATAGTTTAAGAAAGGGGAAAAGATTAAAGAGAAATTGGGACAAATGAAAGTGGTTCTTGAATTGATTCTTAAAACAAGGAGATAGTTACAGAACAAAGTTACTTATTACCATCCTGCAGTGTGCTGTGCAGTGTCCAAATAGAAAAAAAATTCTTCTCTAGAGGATACACATGCTACTTTTCCATTTCATTGAATTCATTGAATCAAGCCTCCAAACACTTCTGGTTCTCTTCAACATTATCAAGAGCAATGGAAAACTAGAATTCCCAAAATGGATGAAAATGACAATTCTCCAAACTCGGGCATGTAGTTGAATGAACTGACTATCAAGACATATATCTAAGACAAGAACTGGGCTTTTCTGGACCAAGAAGTAAACAGGAAGAACAAATTAGGAGTTGTTGCTTATGTTTAATTATTTAGTGTTTTCAAGGATCCCAAACTTCTCTGTGATTTAAAACCAATTTTCTCAACACAGATATTCTTCCACTGATGTGGTATTGCTTAAGAAAACAGAATAATACATTTCTGAGGATATAAAATTGTGAGGGACTCAAAGCATAATAAAGGGATTTATGTTGGACATAAGTAAGCTAGATTACTATAAATAGTAAAATGTACAGAAGGAATAATACAAAGGATATCACTTGAGAAGTATATTAATAGAAAAGAAAATGTGGTAGTTACATAGTAAAAATGAGAGATAAATGTTGGAGAGCATGAGTGCTGTTCTGGTAACCCCATCCCCATGCTGCAAATGTTAGAAAACCAAGAGAAGGACCTTCAGTATATTGGATAGATTTTTTATGGAGATTTTATGGGAAGGCAGGAAAAAAAAACTGGAAAAAGATTACAAATGAATTACAATAAGCACCCACTCATAGAGTGAGTGTCCACATCAATGAATTCACTAGTGCACTGAATCACATACACACACACATTACATATATGCATACATACATGTATGTATATGTGGGTATGTATGTATGTACATATGTATGTATGTGCATATATATGCACATGCACATGCTTGTGTGTGTGTGTGTGTGTGTGTGTGTGTGTGTGTGTAATAGCTTGAGTCCTGGACAGAGTCTTGTACAACTGTGAATACTTCATGGCAGTCAGCATGATGCTGTATATAAATAAATACAGAAAGAAAGAAAGAAAGAAAGAAAGAAAGAAAGAAAGAAAGAAAGA
>NW_020954596.1:68331987-68385369 GCF_900497805.2 Vombatus ursinus
AAAGAAAGAAAGAAAGAAAGAAAGAAAGAAAGAAAGAAAGAAAGAAATGAATAAGTAATATATATGTATATTATATATAAGTATATATGTAAGTATATATGTATGTTATATATAAGTATATATGTATATTATATATATAATATATACGTGTATATATGTATATATAATATTTGAAATATATTTACAATGTAACATTTGAAATATATATATTTATCTTGTGTATATATACCAGAAAGGCACATTAGGAGGCTATTGCCATAATGTAGGCTTTGTATGATTAGGATCAAGACTAGGCAAAGAGAATGAAGAGGAGGGGGAAATCAAAGAGAATGTAAAAATGTAATCATCAGTATAGCCTTGGAGAGAAAGAAATTAAAAGGTTTCAAATACACGATTTTGAAACTAAGGTAGTCTGAGATTATTGGTGGTATTGAAGAAAATTGGAAAGGTACTAATAAAAGTAGTAATAGCTAACATATGTCACTTTAAGTTTTATGAAATGCTTTAGTTATAGTATCTCATTTGACCTTCATAACAACTCTGTGATATAGGTGCTAATATCATCCCAATTTTACAGATAATGAAATAGAGCTTAAGAGGATAAATGACTTGAAAGGGGTTGTGTAAGAGGAGAGGAAGATCATTTTAGTTTTAGTTATGTAGTGTGTATATGCACATATATACACACATATACTTATATTATACATATATGTATATTTATATCACATGTACAAATGCACACATAAATTTTACCTACATACACATATAGTTTATCTTTAAATATATGTGCATATATACATATATATAATATCCCTTTAAATTACAAAATTGGTATATTTTTCCTTAAAATAGTATACCAACAGTTTCACAGATTTTGAGTTACTGAGATTTGCTAAACTGTGATTTAAAGGAAATTCTTACATATTATGAATTTTACTTGGCCAAGTGAAATAAAAGTCAGTTTTCTCTAAAAGCTGCTTTGATTTTTGTTGGGAGCACAGTGTATTTTTAAAATATATACATATATATGCACATTCATATACACATATTCATATATATATATATATATGCATGTAACTTCAGTGATAATAGAAAATGCATATGACAAATTTTGGCATTAAAAATAGTCCCTTTTGAGTCTGCACTATTCAGCTTCGTTCTTTTTAGTTATGTTTCAACTTCTTGTCTTCAAATGATATAGAATACAAAAAGGTCTATATCACTGAGTATAGACAGAAAAGAAAACAAAAAGCATAGTTTCTACTCTGGTAAGAATTTGAAAGGAATAGATAAAATTAAAAAATGCTTCTGAAGGCACTTAATATAAGGTGCAAACATGCGTACTTAGCTTTAGTCAACATTTATAAAAAATTGTTTTAATTTAAGCAGGTATATGTAAACATATAAAATATATGTCAGGACTAAACATATGCAATTTTGGCCAATTAATGAATTCAGTTTAAAAATGAAGGACGTGCTTACTCTTTGCAAGACACTATGGTTTATAAAACTTGAGGAAAAATGAGAAAAAAAATGACTTAGCCCTTTATCTCAAGCAAAATACATTGGAATAGTGAAGCTATTAATAACCTTCCACCAAAATGATAAATAAATTGTTCTGAGAAGGAAAAAGGAGAGAAGTGAGACAAAGCTCTCTGAGAAAATGTCAGAAGATGGAATCAGGGGAGGCTTCATGGTGGATGGAGTACCTAACATTGACCTTGTATAAGCAGACATTGTAAAACATGGACGTAAGTGAATAGTTTCTAGATAAGTATAATTTTTAACTTGTGGGAATGCAAAGAGAAAGTGCAGGAAGAATTTGGTAAGAAGCAAGAAGCCAATGAATATTGATGCAAAAAATTTAAATCGAACACTAGGAAAGAGATTATAGCAATATATCACAAGGATCATACACTATGACCAGCTGGGACTTATACCAGGAATATAGGACTGGTTCAATATTAAGGAAACTATAATTGACCATTTTAACAAAGACAACAATAATCATATGATTATATCAATAAGAACAGAAAAAGCTTTTGACAAAACAACACCCATTCTTAATTTAAAATGCTAGAAATTATAGAAGTAAATGAAACTTTTTTAAAAATGGTAGGTAGTATCTTTCTAAAATCATCAACAAGCATTATCTGTAATGGAAATAAACTAAAAAACCTCTCCAATAAGATCAAGAGTTAAGCAAGGATGCCCATTATCACCATTACCATTTAATATTATATAAGAAATTCTAGCAATGGCAATAAAACAAGAAAAATAAATTGAAAGAATAAGAATAGACAATGAGGTAACAAAATTATCACTTTTTTACAGATTATATGATGGTTTAATTGAAGAACCCTAGAGAATCAACCAAAAAAAGTAGCCAGATTTTCTCCCTTCTTCCATCCCCACTCACCTTCATTGAGAAGGCAAGAAGTCATGTTGTGAGAAAGTAAGTATATTTCCCTTCATCCTATCCCACCTCCCATTTATTCTATTCTCTCTTTTGACTCTGTCCATTCTTAGAAGTGTTTGCTTCTGATTACTCCCTCCCCCAATCTGCCTCCCCTCTATCATCCTCCTTCTCTCTTGTCCCCATCTCCCCTATTTTCCTGTAAGTTAAGACAGATTTCCATACCCAATCGAGTGTGTATGTTATACCCTCCTTAAGTCAAATCCAATGAGAATAAGATTCACTCATTCCCTCTTACCTTCCCCCACATGCCCTCCACTGTAAAAGCCTTTTCTTATCTGTTTTATGTAAGATAATTTACCCCATTCTACCTTTCCCTTTCTCCTTCTCACCATATAATCCTCTCACCACTTAATTTTATTCTCCAGAATCACCTTTTCATCTTCAACTCACCCTGTGCCCTCTATGTATCTATGTATCTATCTACCTATACATACATACATACATACATGCATGCATGCATACATACATACATATATTTTTCTCTCCAACTACTCTAATACTGACAAAGGATTCATGAGTTACAAATATCATCTTTCCATGCAGGAATGTAAGCAGTTCAACCTTAATAAATATCTTATGATTTCTCTTTCCTGTTTTCCTCTTCATATTTCACTTGAGTCTTGTATTTCAAAGTCAAAATTTCTATTCAGCTCTTGTCTTCTCATCAAGAATGCTTGAAAGTCCTCTATTTCACTGAATATCCATTTTTTTCCTCTGGAGAATTATTCTCAGTTTTCCTGGGTAGGTGATTTTTGGTAGTAATACTATCTCCTTTGCCCTTTGGTCGCTTAATGTAGAAACTGCTAAATCTTGTGTTATCCTGATTGTGTTCCCACAATACTTGAATTGTTTCTTTCTGGCTGCTTGCAATATTTTCTACTTGACCTGGAAACTCTGGAATTTGGCTACAATATTCCTAAGAGTTTTCCTTTGGGGATCTCTTTCAGGAGGGGATCAGTGGATTCTTTCAATTTCTATTTTGCCCTCTGGTTCTAAAATATCAGGGCAGTTTCCTTGATAATTTCTTGAAAAATGATGTCTAGGCTCTTTTTTTGATCATAGTTTTCATATAGTCCAATAATTTTAAAATTCTTTCTCCTGGATCTATTTTCCCAGTCAATTGTTTTTCCAATGAGATATTCCACATTGTTTTCTAATTTTTCATTCTTTTGGATTTGTTTTACAGTGTCTTGATCTCTCATAAAGTCACTAGCACCCAATTGCTCCATTCTAATTTTTAAGGAAATGTTTTCTTCAATAAGCTTTTGGACTACCTTTTCTATTTGGCCAATTTTCCTTTTTAAGGCCTTCTTTTCTTCATTGGCTTTTTGTACCTCTTTTGCCATTTGGGTTAGGCTATTTTTTAAGGTGTTATTTTCTTCAGTATTTTTTTAGGTCTCCTTTAGCAAACTTGACTTGTTTTTCATGATTTTTTTGTATCACTCTCAGTTTTTCTTCTACTTCTCTTACTTGCTTCTCAAAATCCTTTTTGAGCTCTTTGGCTTTGGATGTAGGAGCTTTGACTTTGCTGTCTTCTTCCAGTTTTAAGTTTTGAGCTTCTTTGTCACCAAAGTAAGATTCTATGGTCTGACTGTTTTTGTGCTGCTTGCTCATGATCCCAGCCAATTACTTGAGTTATAAACTCTTTGTTAAGGTAGGGGTCTGCTTCCAGTGTGGATAATGTACTGTCCCAAGCTTCAGGGGTTTTGTGCAGCTGTTTTCGGGGATACTTCAAGGGATCTGTAAATTTTCAGTTCTTCTAGGGTGCTATGATCAAGGACAAGGTGTTTCTACTTTCCTGGCCTGTGCTCTGGTCTATGAGTGACCACAAGCACTGTTTTCTGCCTTGGAACTGTGAGGAGGATTTCTTCTCCACCACCACTGCAAGCTCCACCATGCCAGTGCTCCTCCTCGTCTGAACTACCACCCAGAATTATGACCCAGATCCAAACATGGGCAAGGCAAGAGAATCCTGCCTCCACACCAACAAAGAGATCCCTGTAATCTCCCTCTGATCAGTCACTCAATTGCCTCTCAGTCTGTGGGCTGGAAGTTCCAGAAGCAGCCTCTGCCTTGGAGCCAAGTTCAGGGATTGGGGTTGGGACCTCGTTTCTCTCTGTCAGCGGAGTCACAGACTTTTCCCACTGACCTTCTAAGTTGTCTTTGGCGATCGTGAGTTGAGAAGTCTGCAAACTGCCACAGCTGCCTGTGATTTAGTCCTCTGAGGCCTGCTCCAGGTTCACTGAGACCTGTTTTGCCTGCACACCCATGCCAAACTGCACACCTCTCCTTGCCTGGCACAATATGCCTTTCTGATCAACCATTCAGCTTTTCTTGGGCTTTCACTTTGTCTTTTTGTAGGTTCTGCTGCTTTAGAATTTGTTTAGAGCCATTTTACAGGTATTTGCAGGGGTTTAGGGGAGAGCTCAAGCAAGTCACTACTTTTACTCTGCCATCTTGGCTCCACCTATCCCCATTTTTTTTTACAAATGCAGAAATATGTTGAAAGAGCTCAGTGACTTGCCAAGGATCACACCATTAGTGTGGCTTTTGAGACAGAATTTGAATTAATGTCTGACTTCAAGTACATTGCACTACCCAACTACTTAAAATTTGAGAACTTTTTGGATTAGAAAGGGAGAGGATCAGTAATGGCTCTGAGGTTTAAAGCCAGGATGATGCCATCATAGCATTATAATCATCATAAATATGAACAATGGGAAGAAGAGCAAGATTATGAGAACAAAATTTTAGTTTGCGAAATGATGAATATGACATGTTAGAAGAATATCTAGGTAGAACTATCCAGCAAGAAGATGGAATTATAGGGAGGAGATGTATTACCTTGGAAGTCTCAGCACCTGGAGTGATACCTTACATATGTTAAATGATGAAAAACAAAATTGTCCTGTGTTAAGAAAAAAAAATCATTAGTTATCTATGGTATGCCAAGAACTTTGATAAGTACTTGGGATAAAAAAACAAAAGCAATGACAAGGCCTGATCTCAAGGAGTCCATAGTCTAATGAGAGAAAAAATATGCAAAACAATTAAATACAAACAAGCTTTATACAGGATACATTAGAGATAACCAACAGAACAAAGACACTAAAATTAAGAGAGAGTATGAAAGGCTGCTTGTAGAAGATGGTATTTTAAACAATACTTGAAGGAAACCAAGAAATACACATGAGGAAAGAGAGCATTCCAGGCATGGGAGATAATGAAGATCCCAGAGTCAGGAAATGGAATATTTTATTCCAGCAATAGCAAGGAGACCAGTGTAACTGGATTGTAAGACACATGGGGTGGGGAAAGTATAAGGTGTAAGAGACTGGAAAGATAATGTAGGTAGGGTTTTAAGAGCCAAATAGATTTTATGTTTGATACTAGAAGTGATAGGGAGACACTGGAGTTCTTTAAGTCTGAGAGATGGGAGGTGAGACAGTCAGACCTGTACTTTATGAAGGTAACTTTGACAGCTGAACCATGGATGGACAAAAGTGGAGTGAAACTGATGGCAGAGAGACCAACTAGACTTCCTACAATAGTCTCAGGTGATGTAATGAAGAACTAGAGTAGTGGCACTGTCAGAAGAGAGAAGAGGAAGAGTGTATTTAGCGAGTAAGGAAGACTATTGATCTTAGGATATTTTAAGGTAACAAGGTGGGATAGTAAACAGAGTGCTGGAGGCAGTAAGACTTATTTTCCTGAGTTAAACTCTAACCTCAGACACTTACTAGCTCTGCGACCTTGGGTTTAAGCTGTGTGGAAAGGCTCAAGACTGTTTGCCTCAGTTTTCTCATCTGTAAAATGAGCTGGAGAAGAAAATGGCAAATCACTTCAGTATCTCTGCCAAGAAACCCAAATGGGGTCATAAAGAGTTGGACATGACTGAAAAATGACTGAGCAACAATATGTATGCATATGTATATATGTACATTCATATAAGGGTATGTTCATACGTTATACTTAGGTATATGCTTTGAATCATAGAATCAGAGTTAGAGGTATTTTAGAGATCCTTTAGTCCATCTCTGACTTTATAGACTCAATTCAAATTTTAAAAAAACTTTTTTTTGTCTAATCTGTATAAATCACTCTGCAAGCTGCCACAGGTACAAAGTCAAAAATAAAACAATTTTCCATAAAATATATCACAGACTTCTGAGATCTAGAGAAATGAAATTACTCACCCAAGGCCACACAACTATTTACAAGCAACAATATGATTTTAATCTAGGTTTTCTAATTCCAGATCAAAAAAAAAATTGTATCAAATGACTGAGAACAAATTTTTAATCCATTTTTTTAAAAAAACAATACAACAGAAAAATCATGACCTATATACTAAATTGACTTCATATATGCACCTTATTTTTAATTTGCATTTTTCCTGGGTTGGGGAAAAAAAAACATTATCTCTACAATGCAGAGTTTTCAAAATCCACTTTCCTAAATTACAGCTTAGCAGTAAGTTCTCTAATTGTTTCTCTGATTGTAACCTGCATGCAATTCAACCATATGTTTTCACATCCCACTTACCAAACCATTTGCAAACTGAGTAATATATCAAATACATTTGGATAGAAAGACCAGTATTAGTTATGAACATTTCAGTGAATTTTATGGGTAGTTTGTTTTGGAAGCATTTTAACCATCACTAAAATTGTACCATCTGTGTGACGGAATACTGTTCTGTCATGGCTATACTCTATTAATTGTATATACCCTTAGTTCATCAATTCTATCAATCCAGAGAAAGTTGCTTCTTTCAAAAATAGTAAAAAAATTCAAATTAACCCCCCATGATTAATTATTTTAAAGTAACAGTGAACATGAGGAGGATTCCATCATTTTTAAAATATTTGGATGGAAAAGAATGCAGCATGCTATATCTAGGCTAATCAGCTAGGTGTAATAATGAGGGCCACAAAGCCTCAAGGAGTTAGCAGTTACTAAAGACAAAATAAATGTGATAGAATAAATTGGAACAGTCACCTCAAATATATCTGAAAAAAATATCAATGCCATTCAATTCAGCAATGATTATTACTTTGCCATTCTTTGCTACCTTCTAGGTGAGAATGAAAGTTGAAATATGAAACAGACCCCACCCTCATGATGTTTGCAAGTTAGTAAGGAGATACAATGCCTACACAAATACACAAACAACATAAGCATAAAATGTTCAGAGAGAACAATGTTTTTGAGGTCTGAGGGAGAAAAATAATTGCTAAGAAAGGTTTTTGGGAGGAAACAATTGAAAGTATTTGTGGTAGGTTTTAAGGAATGAGTACAAATTGCATAGGGAAGGAATATCAATTACAATTTTTTTTTTATGATGCAATGGGATGAAGTAACTTGCCCAGAGTCCCAGAGGTAGTACGTATTATGTGTCTGAGGTCGGATTTGAACTCAGGTCCTCCTGACTCCACGGCCGGTTCTCTCTCTACTGCGCCACCTAGCTTCCCCTATCAATCACAATTAATAAGGGCATGAAGACAGAAATGTGAGATGATTGTATGGGAGTAGTCTACTTTGTCTACATTAGAAAATCCATGAACAGAAGTAGAATGAGAGAAAGCATTAGTGGTAGATTATATCACATTGCAGATGCATTCAATAAGAGGAAAAGAAGTTTGAACCTCACAGACATTTTGGATCCATTTAAGAATTCCTGAGTAGAGTAGTGACATGACTAGATCTATGCATAGATTACTCATGCCATAGTCTGAAAGACTATTGGGATAAGAGAGGCAGGAAGATCATTGAAAAGTAGCTGATGCAATAGCCCAAATGGATGGTAGTAAGAACCCATGCCAAACATGACAATGGTGAATTTGGGATGGGATTTATTTGAGAAATATTACAGAGATAGTAATAGTGTTAACTAATTAAATATGAGGGGTAAGGATTAAGGAATGCTTAAACATCAAAACCTCAAACAGAGGAGACTAGCTAAATCTTAATAGCCCTAACAAAGATGTTAAATCAGAAAGAGAATTAAAATCAGAGAGAAATATTAAATTTAGGTTTGAATATTATTGTAAGACCAACATCCTGAGACCAACATTCCCACCCACCCCATCTGTGGTTAGACTACTTTTATTACTTAAAAGATATTGATATGCCTCAAGACTTGGTTGTTTCAGTGGAATAAGGGCTTACTCTTGATGTCATTGTCTCTTTACTTAAGGATTAAGCAGTCCCAGAGAGGATCTGGAGGGTCTCCCAGATATTTGACAGGTGTTGGCAATGGACTCTTAGCTCATTAGCTAAATCAACTCAAGGGGTTCTAACCTATCTTGTTGAATAACTTTCAGCTATAGCTAATAAATATCCTTTTAAAAATGTTTAACAACCTATGAGTTTCTCATCTTTTTCCAACATTGAGAAATATTGAATACCAGGGGACTGGCCTTATTAGGCCCAGATGAAAACAAACATGTTAAATTTGAAGGGCTATTGGAATGTCTAGGTGAAGATGTCTGATAGGCAGTTGGATATTTGGATACAGGGTTGAAAAAAAGGTCATGACTGGAAAAATAAATTTGTGATTGATTTCTAGAATTAATAATTGAAACCATGGAAATAATATAGAAAAAAGAAAATAATATATTCATGAACAGAACTTAAGAAATAGGAAAGAGAATCTCAAAGGAGTCCAAAAGGCAGATTAAGAGGTAAAAGGAGGACCAGGGAATTTTGATATTTTGATGGTCAAGGAAAGCTGCCATATCTAGACGAAGCAGGTCATTGGCTATATCAGATAATGTAAAAAGTTAAGAAAGATTGAGAAAAGATTATTAGACTTGTGTGAAGAAGTGCAATCCTTGCTCTGAATGTTCAATTTGATTCAATTCAATAAACATTTAGTAAGTGCCTACTATGTGCCAGGCACTGTACTAAGCACTGGGGATATAAATAAGAAAAAGAAATACAGTCCTTGTCCTCAAGCAACTTAAAATCTAATGGGAGAAAATTACACAAAGGACGACATCTTCAGCAGAGTTAAAACCCAACAGAGCTGTAGATGGCAAGTGGAGTGAGCTGAAAGTCCAAATCCTACCCTGTATAAAGGAAAGCTCTGGGAAGAATTGAATGTTCCAGTGTCCAGTCCTTCAATCAGAGGTGAGAGGAGGCTGAGGTAAGTAGGAAGGGGTTGAGTATCCAAGGCTGAGTTAGCAGCATGGTTATGAGAGTAAAAGTGATAAACTAATCCTGAGAGGGGCATCTTTTTCTGTGCAGTTGAAACCAAGTAGAGCAGCAGATGGGAAATGGAGTAAGTACTAAACATGGATTCTATAGTGTAGCATCAGGGGATTAGATTGAAGGATTAATATGCCCAAACTCTCTGGACCCAAGGTCAGATTAGCCTAGGGAGATAAACTTTTAATTTATGATGTTTCAGTCCCACCTGGCAAACTCTAACCATGTGTGATGAGTTGATTTGCATTTAAGGGCTCTAAAGCATCTCTTACCAGGTACCCTGACTGTCAGTGTCTTCTAACAAAGATGTTCTTTCTGGTTAAGTAGGAAATTTTCAAGTTTTCCCTTCATTGTGACTTTGAGTATTAGGTAGAATTTTGGTCACTGAATCTTGAAAAAGGTAGAGTATCATATCTTAATAATAAATGTTGAATATCAATTATCTATACTATAAACAGATGATCTCAGATTTTATGAAATTGTTCAGTTTCTATGAAAAAAAATTAATTTCAATTTGATTTAATAAACTATTTTGTCTACGCTATTGTAATAACCCACATTACAAGAATGACTATAATACATGTCACTTAAAAGGCCAATTTGACCTACCAGGCTCAATTCTTATTTATAACACTCAGAAAATGTACTGACTCACAGAGTAGGCAGCAAGTGCATAATAAAGACCTATTTTTTAACAAGTCAGCCTGTAAGAATATTGGCAAGGTGGGTGAATAAATGAGAGGTAATGTGTAACTAATCTCAGCCCCTCTCTATTACCTCAAAATATAAAGTAATTTATCAAATAAAGGAAAAGACCAATAAAAAGTAGGTGATAGAAATACATTTGTCACTCAAAGAAAACTTCCCAGAAATACAAAAAGCCTGAAAAACATGAATAAACAAACTTCTTCACCCATAGAAAGAATCCTCAATACAATGAATTATTCTTAAGTAGGAAAAGAAAATGTTTAAACGTAAAATCACAAAATCACAGAAGTAAGATTTCCAGAAACAGTAATAGAACAACTACAAAACCACCAGAGTAGTTAAAACATTCATCTCCAAACATAAAACCATATCCTTAACACCTCTAAAGTAAAAAAAAAAAATTGAGCCTATACCTAATACTATACTAACGTATTATTAAATATCATAAGATACACAAAACACAAAATAAAGACATATAATTGAAATGTATATTTTGTAACATTATATTTTATTTTTAAAGGATATGAAGCATTTTCCTCCATTTAAAAATATTACAGATTATAATATTTTAGTGATAGAAACATATTTTAATATGCTTTATTCTTATTTTTTTTAATCTTGGCTTAATACTTATGATACAGCAATTTGAAATGCTGGTTCAAGGTTCAGTTTATTTTGATAACTTGATTTTAGTGAATGTCTTAAGTAGCAAGAGTAGCTCACAAGTATCTTTACATCCAAATGGAGGGAGTGGCTGCATTTACTTAATGATAGTTCCAATTTTTTCAATCCTATGTGTCAATTATGCAAGGTTTTTGTTGAAACTCTTCTTGAAAACATTCATTTTCTCTGATGTCAAGCCTTTGTTCTTGCAAATTAATCAGATGACATAGATATACATAGGTACACACACTCATGTTTATGTACGCATGTATATGTATATATGTATATGTATACATGTGTATGTGTATATACATACACATGCAAATAGCTTCAGAATAACTGAAATAGCTCATATGGAATGTTTTTTAAATGTTATAAAATTATGATTTTACATGACATATTGAATTTCATTTCTTTTGTCTTCCTTGATTCTCTGATTATTTTATCTTTATATAATTTAACTTTTCTCCTGATTTTGGAGAATGTTAAGTTTCTAAAACATGACATTGTCTTATAGACCTAGAGATAAGAGAAACTAAATCCTACAAAAGTATTTGTCTTTCTTGGTGGGCTCTTCATAATAGGGGAGCTCACTACCTATTGACAAAGTCTTCATTTAACTAAAGAACTCTGATTCTTATTTTAGTTTAAACCTAGCAGTCTCTCTAAGGGCACTGTTGTCTGACCACAAGATCACTAGAAAAAGAGATTGAATAGGTGAGCTCCCTAAGAGAAAAAATATCCAAGGCCAGATGAATTCAGAAGTGAATTCTCCCAAATGTTTAAAGAACCATTAATTCTAATACTATATAAACTATTTGGAAAAATAGGCAAAGTAGTCATTCCAAATTCCTTTTATGACACAAATATGGTGCTGATACCTAAACCAAGAAAAGCAAAAACAGAGAAAGAAAACTATAAACCAATTTTTAAATGATTTTTGATGCAAAACTAATTCTTAAATTACCTCTCAATCTATTTTCCAGGTTAGTTGTTTTCTCCAATGACATATTTCACATGTTCTTCCATTTGTTCTTTTGAATTTTGTTTGATTGTTTCTTGATATCTCATGGAATCATTGGTTTGTACTTGCCAGCTTTAATTTATAAGGTATTATTGTCTTTAATAAGGTTTTATGTATCCTTTACTTGGCCAATTCTACTTTTAAGGAATTCTTTTCTTCAGTGAATTTTTGTACATATGTTTTCCATTTGGCCAATTTTGTTTCAGGGGATTTTTTTTTTTTTTTGCTTCTTTTACTATTTGGTCTATTCTGTTTTTTAAGGTGTTGTTTTTCTTCAGTATTTTTATTCCTTATTTTTCAAGCTGTTGACTCTTTTTTTGTACCACTTAAATTTTCTTTACCCTATATTTTTTGTCATTTTTATTTAATTTTTAAAATCCTTTTTGAGCTCTTTCATGGCATAAGACCAATTCACCTTTATCTTTGAGGCTTTGCATGTAGCTGCATGCAACTTGATCTCATGGTCTTCTGAGTTTGTGTTTTCATCTTACCAGAGTAACTTCCCATGGTCTTTTTCTTTTAAGTTTTTGCTCATTTTCCCAACCTTTTTCTCAACTTTAACTTTATTCTAAAGTTGGACTCTGATCTGGTGTAGATGAAGTATTGCCCTAAGCTTCAGGCTTTTTATGCTGCTGTGTTCAGAGATAATTCTGGGAGTCTGTAAGTTTCAGCTCTTCCAAGGTGGTATGAATTAAAAAAAAAATGTGTTCCTGGGCTGTATTCTGATCTGTGAGTGACCACAAGCACTCTTTTTCTGCCCTGGATCTGTTACCAGAGTCCCTGCTCCTGCTAGTCCTCCTCATCATCTAGGATTATGACACAGAATCTTGAATGGGCAATGTAACAGAGTCCTGCACCCAGTGCCAGGAAAAGGGTCTTTTGTAATCTTTTTTTCTGATCAGTTTTAATACCCACTTTCCATCTGTGGGCTAGGAGCTCTAGAAACTGAGGCCTCCTCCTCTGATCCAGTTGCCCTCAAGGCCTGATTTTGTTTTGCTGGAGTGGGTCCTGTGCTGGTGCAGATTGTACTCTCACCCCAGTGAGACAGACATTTCTTGTCTATTTTCTATGTTGTCTTGAGCTGGAAAATTCTTTCACCCTGTCCTTTTATTGGTTCTGCTACTTTAGAATTCATTTTGAGGCATTACCTTAATGTTGTTTGGAGTGAAAGTTGCGATAGTTTAGGTGAGTCCCTTACTTTGCTCTGCCAATTTGGCTCTGCCCCCACTTTGACTTTTTGATACAGAGTAAAGGTGTACATTGCAAATATTTAAAGTTCCCCCAAAGAATGCTGACAATTTCAAAGTAGCAGTGTCACTTTTATTCTAATGTAAAATATTCTGCTTTAGAAAAACAGTGTAATTACAGAGATATGAGTCCTTGAGAAGTCTTTATTTTTCATGATTTGTTTCTGCTATTTCACTTAATCTTTGAATAATTAATTCACTTGTCTCTACATAATACGATAGGACATGTAGTGTCTTTTCTAGGATTTGTTTCCTCATTAATCCTGACTGAAGAGAGAAGAGGTATAACAGATAGTTTTTTTTGAAAATTGTAATGCAATTCATTTTGTGGGCCCTTTGGAGGCAGCTGTCTGTGGCCTATCACTGTACTATAATTTTAGATACAGTATGTCTATAGCTATAGTCATAGATAAAGTTAGGTAGATCATTTAAGAGCAAAACATGTGAAAACAATAATAGCTACAAAATTATTTTTGGCCAAATATAAAAACATGCCAATTAATTATTTATATAATACACCACATGAAACTCAAAGTTAATCTATTTGGAAAGAAAACAAAAGTAGCTTGAAAGTGACAAGAAATTCAATTTACACAGGCTATTTATATAGAACTTTGCATACATTGCTGTCTCTACAATCTGATTTGCAACTGGGGTTGTGACTCATTCTACATTATATCTTCCTGTATATGTAGTAATTTGAATTGGGTTGAGGATGTATCTTTTATCAACTTTATTATTGATAGTACAAAATTGAAAAAAGTGATTTTTATTTGTTTCTGAATCTTCATGTGATTTGGACATCAATATTAACCATATCATTAACTATGCATAAATAGCATCCATCTAATACATTCTATTGATAGTTATAAAATAAAGGCACAACAGTTACAGCAGTTCATAGAAATGAGAGCTTATATAAGCCTGAGGTCATTAAAGAACACTCCCATTTGAAAATAGGAGGTGTTTTCTGTCCAAAACAGTTTAGAATCTTTAAATGACAAATACTAATGACACAAATATATAAGAGATGTATAAATAACTTAAGTTGAATGATTTATTTTTTTCCTGTTTTTGCCTTGTATTCATAGGATACTTAAACTCAAATACTTAAAATCCCTCAAAGGGATATCATTGAACATTTTGTTCCTTCCTCCCATTTTGAAAATATGAAAACAAGCCAAGATAGTTGAAGTGGTTGGTGTAAAGTTACATACTAAATGAATGCAAAATCCAAGATTTGCCTTCAGGCACTCTGAACTCTAATAAGTCCAGATAACTATCTCATGGTGCCCTTCCTTAAAGAAACATTCCATCTATCTAAAAACCAACCATCACTAACTGATCCTACAAATATTAATTAAATCCTTACTAGGTACAAATCACTATGCTAGGTTTCTGGGGCTATAAAGTCAAAAATGAAACAGTACCTGCCCTTGAGGATCTCATACAGTCCTGGAGAGTCACAACATGAATATAGATAAGTAAATAAAGTGTGTATGTAAGAATAAAGATGGAGAATCTACCCTACATGTGTAGAAAAGTTTGTAACTGTGTAGCTCAAAAGGATGTAGAAGAGACATCTCTAGCCTCTTCTCCTCCCATCATTCTCAAAGAGATTTTTATTCTTATCAGGTGGGGAAACAGAAGTTTGGAACCCACAACTCTGCTATGTTCAGAGAGGAGGTATATCAATCTGCTACCTTCAGTATTATTAGTCTAGGAAATATCATTGGTTTTGAGTTAACTTTTAATTACTTTGTCATTTTGGGGAGCAAGTGGACCCCAATCTTTATATCCAAGACTTGATTCCTTTCCCATATAATACAAGTTCTGCAATGAGCACACATAGAGAAATCCATTTGTCTAAATCATACAAAGAGAAATGAGAGAAAACACATATAAAAGAATATATGCCCAATAATACAGAGTGAAAGAACTCTCACACTGTGAGAAAGGTAATTAAATTCAACCAAGAGAAAAGGTCTTGGATTTCACTCAAGGGGAAACTCACTAAAGCCTCTAAAGTAGCAATCTAGGAATAGGTACATAATAAAGATTACCCATTATATTCATGTCTTCCAGATAATTTTCTTTCAGCAATCTGAAGCGGTCTTGACCACTTCGATCTCTCTTGAAGCAGAAAACTGATTTTATACTACAGTTGAAGAAGCTTGAAGAAGACTCTTGCTTAAAGATTCTCAAAGAGGACTCCCTCTTAAGAGTCCTCAAAGGGGGGACTAGTTGAAAACTGAAGGTTTTCCCACATGTTAAGTTCACCCCACTCCTCATGCAGGGCAGGGCCTGGTTTCAAAAAATAAAGAGTTACTGCGGAGCCAAGATGGCGGAGTAAAAGCAGTGACTTGCTTGAGCTCTCCCCCAAGCCTCTCCTAATACCTATAAAAATGACTCTAAACAAATTCTAAAGCAGCAGAACCCACAAAAAGCCAGAAAGAAACAAATTTCCAGCCCAAGACAACATGGATGATGGATCAGAAAGGTATATCACACTGGGCTAGGAGAGGAGCGTAGTTCAATGTGGGCATATAGGCAAGGCAGGCCTCAGAGAACCTGGAGCAGACCACAGGGGACTGAATCACAGGCAGCTGTGGCAGTTTCCTGACTTCTCAACCCATGAATTCCAAAGACGACTTAGAAGGTCAGTGGGAAAAGTCTGTGACTGTGGTGAGAGAGAGAAGCATGGTGGTCCCAGCCCCATTTCCCAATGGCACCCTGGGGTGGCAGCTGTTTTCTGAGCTTGTGGCCCACAGACTGAGGGGGAATTGAGTGACTGATCAGAGAGGGGTTGCAGGGATTTCTCTGCTGGTGCAGTATTCTCTTGCTTTGCCTGTGCTTGGATCTGGGTCACAGTTCTGGGTGGCAGTCCTGGGGCAAGGACGAGTGTTGGCATGGTGGAGCTTGTAGTGGCTGTGGAGAGGAAATCCTCCTCACAGTTCCAAAACAGAAAAGAGTGCTTGTGGTCACTCATAGACCAGAGCACAGGTCAAGAAAGGAGTAGACACCTCACCCACCCTTGAATCATAGCACCTTGGAAGAACTGAAAATTTACAGGTCCCTAGAAGTATCTCTGAAAACAGCTGCACAAAACCCCTGAAGCTTGGAATGTACATTCTCCACACTGGAAACAGACCACTATCTTAATAAAAAGTTTATAACTCAAGTAGTTGGTTGGGGTCATGAGTAAGCAGCACAAAAAGAGTCAGACTATAGAATCTTACTTTGGTGACAAAGAAGATCAAAACATACATCCAGAAAAAGACAACAAAGTCAAAGCTCCTACATCCAAAGTATCCAAGAAAAATATGAATTGGTCCCATGCCATGGAAGAACTCAAAAAGGATTTTAAGAAGCAAGTAAAAGAAGTAGAGGAAAAACTGAAAGTGATGCAAGAAAATCATGAAAAACAAGTCAACAGCTTGCTAAAGGAGACCCCAAAAAATATGGAAGAAAATAACACCTTAAAAATAGCCTAACCCAAATGGCAAAAGAGTCCAAAAAACCAATGAGGAGAAGAATGCCCTAAAAAGCAAAACTGGCCAAATGGAAGAGGAGTCCAAAAGCTTACTGAAGAAAATACTTCCTTAAAAATTAGAATAGAGCAATTGGAAGCTAGTGACTTTATGAAAAATCAAGACACTGTAAAACAAATCCAAAAGAATGAAAAAATAGAAAATAATGTGAAATATCTCATTGGAGAAACAACTGACCTGGAAAATAGATCCAGGAGAGAGAATTTAAAAATTATTGGACTATCTGAAAGCCATGATCAAAAAAAAAAGCCTAAAGACCATCTTTCAAGAAATTATCAAGGAAAACTGCCCTGATGTTTTAGAACCAATGGGTGAAATAGAAATTGAAAGAACCCACTGATCACCTCCTGAAAGAGATCCCCCAAAGGAAAACTCTTAGGAATATTGTAGCCAAATTCCAGAGTTTCAAGGGCAAGGAGACAATATTGCAAGCATCCAGAAAGAAACAATTCAAGTATTGTGGAAACACAAACAGGATAACACAAGATTTAGCTGCTTCTACATTAAGGGACCACAGGGCATGGAATATAATATTCCAGAGGGCAAAGGAGACAGGATTACACAACCAAGAATCACCTACCCAGCAAAACTGAGTATAATCCTTCAGGGTAAAAAAATGGTCATTCAGTGAAATAGGGCACTTTCAAGCATTCTTGATGAAAAGACCAGAGCTGAAGAGAAAATTTGACTTTCAAATACAAGACTCAAGTGAAACATGAAGAGGTAAACAGGAAAGAGAAATCATAAGGAACTTATTAAGGTTTGAACTGTTTACATTCCTGCATGGAAAGAAGATAATTGTAACTCATGAGTCCTTTGTCAATATTAGGGTAGTGGGAGGGAAAAAAAAACTATATGTGTATATATATATATATATATATATATATATGTATGTATACATATATAGATAGGTAGGTAGAGGGCACAGGGTGAGTTGAAGATGAAGGGGTGAAATCTGGTGAATAAAATTAAGGGGTGAGAGAAATATCCTGGGAGAAGGAGAAAGGGAGAGGTAGAATGGGGTAAATTGTCTCACATGAAACAGACAAGAAAAGGCTTTTACAGGGAAAGGGAAATGTGGGAAGGTGAGAGGGAATGAGTGAATCTTATTCTCATAGGATTTGGCTTAAGGAGAGAATAACATACACACTAAATTGGGTATGGAAATCTATCTTACCCTACAGGAATATAAAGGGAGAAGGAAACAAGAGAGCAGTGAGATGGTAGAGGGGAGGGCAGATTGGGGGAGGCAATAATCAGAAGCAAACACTTCTGAGGAGGGATAGGGTCAAAAGAGAGAATAGAATAAATGGGGGGTGGAATAGGATGTAGAGAAATATACTTAGTTTTTCACAACATGACTACTATGGAAGTGTTTTGCATGACTACACATGTATAACCTGTATCAAGTTGATGCCTTATCAATGAAGGTAGATGGGGAGGGAGGAAGGGAGAAAATTTGGAACCCAAAGTTTTAAAAACACATTTCAAAAAATTGTTTCCTCATTCAACTGGAAAATAAGAAATACAGGAAATGGGGTATTGATATATATCCTGCCCTACAGGAAAATAAAAGAAGTAGGGAATAAGAGAAGCAGGGGAGAGATAGAAGGGAGGGCAGATTAGGGGAAGGGGTTTACAGAATGCATTCCATCTTGGGTTGGGGGAGGGATGAGATGGATAAAATTTGGAACTCAAAATCTTTGGGAAGTGAATGTTGAAAACTAAAAATTACAAAAAAAGCATAAAAAATAATTTTAAAAAGTAAAAAAAGAGAAAATGCTGAAGGATGTCTACTGTCTAAATTTCTTCATTCATCTGAATGGATACTCAATAGAGCTCATCCAATAGTATATGTATTTGAAATAAATGATACAGATGCATAGTAAGCTTGGCCTAGAGTTTAGGGATGAGAGGGCTGGATAGCTTTCCAGAAACTGAAAAAAAAAAAAACTTATTCAACCTGAACTAAACCATTTGACTGAATTAAAAAAAAATAGAGAGTTACATAACAATGGGACAGAGGTTGTATATATGAAGAGTGTGTGTGTGTGTGTATGTATGTCTGTGAGAGAGAGAGAGAGAAAGAGAGAGAGAGAGAGAGAGAGAGAGAGAGAGAGAGAGAGAGAAAGAACATAAGATTTCTTTTAAAAGATCAGCCAAGTTAGCACCCAAGGAGGAAGACATATAGCCCAGTTTCCTCAACAGGTTACCTCCCCCCCAAAAAAAAATCTCAGAAGACTACAAATTAAATAATGATTGGAAATCTAAAGAACAAATCACCATGGATCATCTTTCCAGCACAAAACCATATGTTGTAATGACAGACAAGTGAATGGGTCAGGAAGTGTGAAATAACAATTGGCAAGATTGTGATACCAGATTCTGGGAGCAGAAACGGGCCATAGTGGTATTGCTCTAATCTCAGAGAGGACACCTTGGACTCAGTATACAGCAAAGAACAGGGCTGAGAGCTCTCTTTTTGATACCAAATGGAGGATATCAGTGCCTGGTCTCAGTAGCCATGGTGTAGTCATTATAATTCAATTGAGAAGAACTGAGTACCAGAACTTTGTATCAAAAGAGGGCCACTGTACAGTGCTATGTACTCCAAGGGAGGGAATCTCAAAACCAGATGACTAGAACAGAACAGAGCCATAGTGATGTGACATTAATTCTATAAACCAAATATAAGATAAGAAAAACCATCAACATACAAGACTATAACAATCCCACCAAAATCACAGTCTAACTTTAAGACAAAGTCTTAGTCCAAGAAGTTAGGCTAGAAGAATGAATAAATAAACAAAAATATATAATGGTTATACACACACACACACACACACACACACACACACACACACCCATATGCCACCCCCTAGGGAAGCTGGCATTATGTTAACCTAACTTTCATCCAAATTCATTATAAGAAAGTAAAGTAGACACTCAAATTTGATATAAATATACATCTTTCAGGAATATAGAAACAAAGTAAGAAGAAGAATACAAGAAGAAAGAGAGAAGACAGATTTGTAAAGGGATTATTTATAAACAAACTGTCAATATCCAAGTTTAAAAGAAAAATTGGTAAGAGGATTTTAAGAAATAAAGGATAATGACTTAAGATAAATTTGATGAGACAGGAGCGTAAAGAGAAATACAAAAGGGAAGTAGATAATTAACAATCATAACTGTGAATGCAAATTAGAAGGGACAAGAGAATGGACAAGAAGAATGCAATATGTTTACAAGCAACTTACTTGAAAAATAAAAACTCACACCAAGTTAAAGTAAGGGGGTGAAGTATTATCCATTTATCTATTAAGCTGCACTAAAAACAAAAATAAAAATTGGAGTAGCAGTCATGTTTTGTTTAAATAGTATTTTTTTCCAATTGTATATTAATAATTTTTTTAGTGTTCATTTTTACAAGATTTTGAGTTCTGAATCTTTCTTCCTCTTTCCCTTCTCTCTTCTCTTCTGAAAATGGTAGGCAGTTTGATATAGTTTATATGTAAAATATTTCTGTATTTGTCACAGTCATAAAAGATGAAACAGTTCAAAAGGGAAAATCATGATAAAGAATAAAGTAATTGAAATAAATATGCTTTTATCTGCATTCAGAGTCTATTAGTTCTTTATCTAGATATGGATAGCATTTTCCTTTATGAGTGAGTCCTTTATACTTGTCTTAGATCATTCTATTCCTGAGAAGAGTCGAGTCATTCATAGTTAATCATCACAAAATGTTGCTGATGCTATGTACAATGCTTTCCTGGTTCTGTTTGTACAAGTCTTTCCAGATTTTTCTGAAATCTGTATATTCATCATTTCTTATTTCACAATAGTATTTCATTACATTCATATACCACAGCTTGTTCAGTCATTCCCCAATTGATGGGCATCTCCTCAATTTCCAATATTTTGCCACCAAAAATAGGGCTGCTATAAAATTTTTTGCACATATAGGTCCTTTTCTCTTTTTTATGATCTCTTTGAGATACAGACCTAATAGTAGTATTGCTGGACCAAAGGGTATGCACAGTTTGGTTGCCCTTTGGGCATAGTTCCAAATTGCTCTCCTAAATGTTTGGACCAGTTCACAACTCCACCAACAGTGCTTTACTGTCCCAATGTTCCCATGTCCTCTCCAACATTTATCATTTTTCCTTTTTTATCATATTAACCAATCTGATAGGTGTGAGGTAGTATTTCAGAGTTGTTTTCATTTCCATTTCTCTAATCAAAAGTGATTTAGAACACTTCTTCATAAGCCTATAGATATCTTTGATTTCTTCATCTGAAAACTGAAAAACTGTCATATCCTTTGACTATTTATCAATTGGGGGAATGGCTTGTATTCTCATGAATTTGACTAAGTTCTCTATATATTTGAGAAATAAGGCCTTTATTAGAGACACTTGCTGTAAAGATTATTTCTAAGCTTTCTGCTTACTTCTAATCTTGATTGCATTGGTTTTGTTTTTACAAAAGCTTTTGAATTTAATATGATCACAATTATCTATTCCACATATCATAACATTCTCTAGACTTGACTTTGCCAGCTCTGTGATAATTGCTGATCTGAAATTCACCAATGTATCTATCCTTTACCTAAAATTCACAATCAGAAATTGTTTTAGAGATCAGGTAGC
Organism: Vombatus ursinus; assembly: GCF_900497805.2. Classification (NCBI taxonomy): domain Eukaryota; kingdom Metazoa; phylum Chordata; class Mammalia; order Diprotodontia; family Vombatidae; genus Vombatus; species Vombatus ursinus. Next base: position 68,353,527 of record NW_020954596.1, read on the forward strand.
CAAGATAGCAGAGTAAGTAGTAGGTCACCCCCACTCTTTCTTGTTGACCTTGAAGGACACAAAAAAACCACCTGAGGAGGAATCCTGGAAGAGTGGATCCAGCAGAGAGTTGGGGTACACCAGCGTTTTGGCTTGGGAGGCTAGGGGAATTGACAGGAGGGATCCCTCTTGCTGTGGCTGAAGGGGATCAGTATAGGATAAAAGGCATCCTCACAAGCCCCACTTCAGCAGACCAGTGAGAAATACTGAACACCAGGGAATGCAGATAGTAGAATGGATTAAAAACCATAATCCTATAATATGTTGTTTACAGGAAACACATTTCAAAAAGAGTGATGGAAACAGGGTAAAAGTAAAAGGCTGGAGCAGAATATATTATGCTTCAGCTGAAGTTTAAAAAAAAAAGCAGGAGTAGCAATCCTGACCTCAGACAAAGCAAAAGCAAAAATAGATCTTATCAAAAGAGATAAGGGAGGAAACTACATCCTGCTAAAAGGCACCATAGACAATGAAGTAATGTCATTACTAAACATATATGCACCAAATGCTATAGCAGCCAAATTCTTAGAGGAGAAGTTCAGGGAGTTACATGAAGAAATAGAGAGAAAAACTATACTAGTGGTGGAACCTCAATCTCCCCTTCTCTGAATTAGAGAAATCTAACCACAAAATAAACAAGAAAAAGCTTAAGGAGGTGAATAGAATATTAGAAAAGTTAGGTGTGGTAGACCTCTGGAGAAAATTAAATGGGGACAGAAAGGAATATACTTTTTTCTCGGCAGTACATGGCACATACACAAAAATTGACCATGTTCTAGGGCATAAAAACCTCACCTTCCAATACAGAAAGACAGAAATATTGAATGCATCCTTTTCAGATCATGATGCAATAAAAATTATATTTAATAAAGGGCCATGGAAAGATAGACCAAAAATAATTGAAAACTAAATAATATAATCCTAAAAAATGAATGAGTCAAACAACAAATCATAGAAACAATCAATAACTTCATCCAAGAGAATGACAACAATGAGATAAAATACCAAAACTTATGGGATGCAGCAAAAGCAGTTCTTGTATCTCTAAATGCTTACATGAATAAAATAGAAAAAGAGGAGATCAATGAATTGGGTATACAACAACAACAAAAAAAAAAACTAGAGAAAGAACAAGTTAAAAATCCTCAATTAAACACCAAATTAGAAATACTGAAAACCAAAGGAGAAACTGATAAAGTTGAAATTTAGAAAACTATTGAACTAATAAATACAACTAAGAGCTGGTTTTATGAAAAATAAATAAAATAGAAAAAAACTTTGGTTAATTTAATTAAGAAAAAGAAAGAAGAAAACCAAATTACCAGTATCAAAAATGAAAAGTGTGAAGCCACCACCAAGGAAGAGGAAATTAAAACAATAATTAGGAACCATTTTGTCCAAGTGTATGCCAACAAATTTGACAATCTTAGTGAAATGAGTGAATATTTTATAAAAATATAAATTGCCTAGATTAACAGAAGAGGAAGTAAAACACTTAAATAACCCCATCTCAGAAAAAGGAATTGAACAAGCAAATGATAAACTTCCTAGGAAAAAATCTCCAGGGTCAGATGGATTTAAAAGTGAATTTTATCAAACATTTAAAGAACAATTAATTCCAATACTATAGACTATTTGGGAAAATGGGTGAAGAAGGAGCCTTACCAAATTCTTTTTATGATACAAACATGGTGCTGATACCTAAACCAGGAAAAGTCAAAACAGAGAAAGAAAATTATAGACCAATTTCCCTAATGAATATAGATGCAGAAATTTTAAATAAAATATTAGCAAATAGATTACAGCAACTTATCACAAGAATAATACACTAGGACCAGGTAGGATTTATACCAGGAATGCAGGGTTAGTTCAATATTAGGTAAACTATCAGCATAATTAATCATGTCAACACCAAAACTAAGAGAAAACACATGATCATCTCAATAGATGTAGAAAAAGATTTTGACAAAATACAACACCCATTCCTATTAAAAACACTAGAGAGCATAGGAATAAATGGAGTCTTCCTTAAAATAATAAGTAGCATCCACCTAAAACCTTCAGCAAGCATCATATGTAATGAGGGCAAGCTAGAAGCATTTGCAATAAGATTGGGTGTGAAACAACGATGTCCGTTATCACTACTATTGTTCAATATGGTACTGGAAATGTTAGCTTTAGCAATAAGAGAAGAAAAAAGAAATTGAAGGTATTAAAATAAGCAAAGAAGAAACAAAGCTATCACTCTTTGCAGATGATATGATGATATGTTTAGAGAATCCTAGAGAATCAAGTAAAAAACTACTTGAAATAATAAACAACTTTAGCAAAGTTGGAGGCTATAAAATAAAGCCACATAAATCATTGTCATTTCTCTGTATTGCCAACAAAGCCCAATAGCAGGAGATAGGAAGAGAAATTCCATTTAAACTTACTGTAGACATTATAAAATACTTAGGAGTCTACATACCAAAACAAACCTAGGAACTATATGAACACAATTACAAAACACTTTTCACACAAATAAAGTCAGATATAAATAATTGGAAAAAAACCATCATTTGCTTATGGGTAGGCCTAGCTAATATTAAAAATGACAATTCTACCTAAGCTAATTTACTTATTCAGTCCCATACCAATCAAACTATCAAAATATTTTATAGAGCTAGAAAAATAATAAGATTCATTTAGAATAACCAAAGGTCCAGGATATCAAGGGAACTAATGAAAAGAAATGCAGGGGAAGGTGGTGGAGCCATTCCAGATATTAAATTGTATTATAAAGAAGCAATCATCAGAACTGCTTGGTTCTAGCTAAGAAAGACCGTGATGGATCAGTGGAATAGATTAAATATGCAAGACACAGTAGTCAGTGACTATAGTAATCTATTATTTGATAAACCCAAAGACCTCAGCTTCTGGAATAAGAACTCACTTTTTGACGAAAACTACTGGGAAAACTGGAAAAGAGTGTGGCAGAAACTAGGCATAGACCAAAATCTCACACCATATACCAAAATAAAGTCAAAATGGGTTCATGATTTAAATATAAAGGCTGATACTGTAAGCAAATTGGGACAGCAAATAATAGTTTACCTATCAGATTTATGGAGAACAGAAGAATTCATGACCAAACAGGAGATAAAGAACATTACAAAATGCAAAGTGGATAACTTTGATTATCTTAAATTGAAAAGTTTTTACACAAACAAAGCCAATGAAACCAAGATTAGAAGGAAAGTAGAAAATTAGGAAAGAAATTTTACAACCAGTGTCTCTGATAAGGGTTTCATTTCTAAAATATGTAGAGAATTAAGTCAAATTTATAAGAATACAAATCATTCCCCAATTAATAAGTGGTCAAAGGATATGAAAAGGCAGTCCTCAGATGAAAATATTAAAGCCATCTATAGTCATATGAAAAAATGCTCTAAATCACTATTGATTAGAGAAATGCAAATCAAAGCAATCAAACCACATCACACTATCAGATTGGCCAACATGACAAAACAGGAAAATGGTAAATGTTGGAGAAGATTTGGGAAAATTGGAACACTAATGCATTGTTGGTGGAGTTGTGAAATGATCCAACCATTTTGGAGAGGAATTTGGAACTACGCCCAAAGGGCTATAAAAATGTGCATTGCCTTTGACCCATCAATAGCACTTCTAGGGTTGTATACCAAAGAGATCATACAAATGGGAAAAAGACCCACATGTACAAAAATATTCATAGCAGCTCTTTTTGTGGTGGCAAAGAATTGGAAATTGAGACGATGCCCATCAATTGAGAAATGGCTGAACAAGTTGTGGTATATGAATGTAATGGAATACTATTGTGTTATAAGAAATGATGAACAGGCTGACTTCAGAAAAACCTGAAAAAGCTTGTGTGGATTGGTGCTGAGTGAAGTGAACAGAACCAGGAGAATGTTGTAAACAGTAACAGCCATGTTGTGTGATGACTAATATTTAACTCTTCTCAGTAATACAAGGATCTAAGACATCTCCAAAGGCCTCATAATGGAAAATGCTGTCCACATCCAAAGAAAGAATTATGGAGTTTGGATGCAGATCAAAGCATGCTATTGGCTTTTTTTTTTCTTCTGTTGTGTTTTGTTTCCTCTTTCTGGCAGTTCCTCCTATTGGTTCTAATTTTTACCTACAACATCACTAAATATGTTTAATAGGAATGTATATGTATAGCCTAAATTAGATTACATGCCATGTTGGGGAGGGAGGTGGGAAGGGAGGAGAAGAAAAATTTAAAACTCAAAAGCTTATGGAAATTATTGTTAATAAATCAAAATAAATTAATAAAAAAATAAGAAACAGTTTGGCTTAATGTTTTCCGTCAAGAAGACATTAATTCAATCGAGTCTCTACCACACATGGATTGTAACGTGACTATGGGTTAAACAACAGAGCAGGTACCAATCTGTATTTGCTAGAGAGAGTTTTGTTATTTGGAGTTCCCTATACTCGTGATTTCATAAATACAAATTATTTCAGTGTGCGTTGTTTACATGATTATACTATTTTCTCTTCATATTTCATAGTGGTCTTTCTAGATACATATTAGCACAAAGCTAAATCAATTGTACATTCCAGTCAGTTTGATGAAGCAAGAAATCAGCTTCATGACAAAATCAGGCAAGCTAGGCAAAACTCACGTTTATGTAGATACGCTGCCCATATCTTATACTCAGTAACAGTTATTTTCTTTACCTAGAACTGCCTTCTGGAAAGAAATGAAAAAACAGTAGAAGGAATTATCCTTTAACTATCTGATAATTTAAATGATGTAATGTTGCTGTTTATTCATTTAATGAGATGTCCTAGTTAAAATAGAAGATTGATCCCTAATTCACTAACAACAAACAACAGTGGAGATTGCCTACAAATCTGCTCAATTGCTAGAAGCTGTAGTAGAATGAGAAAGAATAATTGCAGTTATTTTTATAAGGGCCATAAGCAAAATATGACCCATTTTTAAGACAGATTAATGAAAAGAGGAAAAAAAACACAGCTTAACACTTGTCTACTTTCTTTTTTTCCCCTCCTTAATGAAAGTCTTGACCCTTACTAAGTTTTCTAAGGCAATATTTTTCTTCAACTTTAGAGGGTAATAGTAAAGTGAAAACATATATGCAAAGCATTTATAAATTCCATATCAACAATGAATCAAAATCTAGTTATAATTTATAATACAATATAATTTATAACTTTAATTTTTAAATTATGTTGTAGTATAATACATAATATTAATAATTCTTCAGCAAAGTGGAGGGGAAATAATTGATTTTTTTTAATAATGTTTTCTGAACCTAAATTTTAAAATGTTTTCTTTCTTCTTCATGGTCACTAAAATTGGGAAGGACATGCTATTAGAAAATTACTGAAGTATACCATCAAAGACTTTCCAAGAACGGTGGCAGGGATAAATGTTTCAGTGACAACAGATTGTAGGTGAAGGGTAAGGAACTAGTACTAGAAAAATTGAGACATGAGCCACACGTATGTGTTTGTGAGGGGTTTGGGATGTTTGAGAAAGACAGAGAGCAGTGAAGGTGGGGAGGGAAGGGGGTATGCAGTATATATGCAGTATATATAAGAAATGAAGTTCAGAACAGGCAGGACCTTTAGAGGTCAAGTATTTTGGAAATCTTTGTAGGATAAGACATCTCAAAACATAACATAGATTGAGTGTTCAGGGTTCAGGGATACAGTGTAGTGCAGGGTACAGGGTAGTAGGGGATCGAGAGGCCAATCCACCAGGCAATTGCAATAGATGATCAGAACCCTGGGCAAAGAGACTGGTCAAGTAGGAAGAAACAAGGGAAAGTGTATAGAGGGTAAAGGAGTCAAGGTGTATCACACTGAGCTTACATTTCAATATAACCAGAGATTTCATGGTGGGTTAATCTCAGATTTGGATAGGTTGACATACACACACACACACACACACACACACACACACACACACACACACACATATATGTACATATATGTTTAAGTGGGAATACCTAACTGTTATTGTGAGTAGACAGTTTAGGAGCAGAGAAGGCTAGCTATGTATTGTTCTATCTACAGAGAAGGTGATAAAAGAATACCTTCCATTTGTCTCTTTGTTGTCATAGAAGCTAGATAGAAACCATTTGGGGGCATGAAACAGGCTGGAGACAGGAAGAGTCAGGTGGCAAGTTGCTATGGCAACAGGGAGGAGAACTGCATTGATCTTTTATGAAAGGAAATATTCAAAAACTATTAACAAAATTACTGCTGTCTTTGGGAAATGTTTATTATGAATTTTATTATGAACTAAATGAATTCCATTTTCAGGAAACTTATGCTATGTTCATGTGAAAAATCCCATAAGTTATTTTCAAGTTAGATACAACCAAAATTAAGCCTGAGTAGTTACACTATTGTATAATCCCTATACCTTAATTATGCATAGGGCAACCTGTTACAGATTCCAATTCCTTGTGGGCATGTGAAAATATTTTCAGTCTATAGAGCTGGAGATAGGGTAGTATAGATAAAATAGCTGTTTGACATAAAATTCATCAATTGTAGTATAACTCCCTTTTTCTAAAACAAAGTTCTTCCTTTGTTCTTTTATCTCTATATACATTTATTCATAAGTATTTGATTCCAAAAATGTCAGCAAAACTATTCTTCTATAAGTTTATTATTACTTTCTCACTGTATTCCTTTATAACTTCCTCTCTTTTCTAATACTGGAAGAAACATAATTTAAAAAAAGAAGTTGCTTAAGATTTTTTTTACTAAGTAGGGAAAATGTGTATATGTATGCAGACATCTATGTATATGTGTGCATATGTACATGTGTATGTATGCATGTATGTATAAATTTAGGTGTGGACAGCAAAGTGTATGTGTGGCATATGTATGTTTGTGTGTGTGTGTTCTAGCTGCATTACCCTGGGCAACTCACTTAATTTCTGTCTGCCTCAGTTTCCTCGAATGCAAAATGAGCATAATAATAGCATCTACATCCCAGGCTTGTTGTAGGGATCAAATAAGGTAATTCTAAAGTACTTATTACAATGCCTAGAACATATTAAAACTATGTAAATATTATCTATTATCATCAATGATTATATATGTGTGCTATCTATCATCTTTTTTGCCCTTGTAAGCAACGAGAGTCCAGTGTTCATGGAGCTGATGAACAGTTCTTTTGCTTGTGATTTTTGCTTGTTTGTTTCCGTTATTACTTATTCCACTACCCTAAATATATTCCCCTTTAACATGGCAGAACTCTAAAAAGAACACTGGATAAAGAAGAGATCCTCCTTCACTTCTCCCCCATTCTTCAACTCCAATCATTCTTACCACTTTCATTCTAATTTTCTTTCCACAGCTTCGGATCTTTTCTGTCTATTGAGATCTCATTAACTTCAAAATAGTAAAACAAAACAAAACTCCAAAGTCTTTAATAACTAAAATATCTGTTTCTTTATTATTGGCATCATGGAAATAAATTTCATTCTTTCAAAAATGGTGTTTTCTCATTTTTGAAACATCAAAAACTAAGTTGTAAGAAATTTGTAATACTAAAAAATACTTCCACAAGAAGCAATAAATATGTATTTTGAAAAGGGAGAAGTGATTATAGAATTTCCATTAGGAAATTATTTATTCCTATTTAATTTAAAATGATGCTTGTATATGGATACATTGTTTAAAATAAACAGATTAGACATGAACAGTAATTTGAAATAGTTTATGGATACCATTTCAAATGTTCTTATTTCAGGTTGTTAATGAATCTCATTGATGTTAGCATTTCCTCCACAGAAAACAACCCCAGCCCATTTGTGCCTTCTTTTCCTCTATGGTTCTGGTCCATGTTCTCCCATAAATCTTTAATAGAGCAGCTATACATTACACTTAATACCTTGTTCAAACTCTTCCAACATTTCATGAGTTTCAGGACAACGTTTAGGCCATCCATCTATGATTAATCAATCCCTTGCTACAAGACCAGATCATCCCCTTTTCTGGTCATACACATTCTGGATGATATCCTTTACACCAATTCCTGTTATCCCTGTTAATAATATTCTATAGCCTATTTATGCTGAGCATGTATGTTGGCATTGACCTTTGAATAAAACTTAACTATGGCTCTTTGGAAATTGTAATGTTCTATTATTTTCAGATACCACCAGAGTATATTCAGATTTTAAAAACAGGTTCTTATGTCAGGAGTCAACTGTGGATCATCAAATGTATTTCACTCTCCAGTCATATTTCTTCCTTCTCTTCAATTTTATATTCAGGCTACACACACACATGCACATGTATGTATGCTTATGTGTGTGCAAGTATATGTATACATATATATATAAGGTTCAGCTGCAGATTTAATAGGTATATTATGTATTCATATTTATAGATACATAAGTACATGCATGTATCTTACATGCATGTGCATATACACACTTGCATATTTATAGGTATATGCATCCAATTTGTGTATACATATTAAATGTTTATATTTGCAGGCATACATTTATTATGTGTGCACATTTATAGACATATACATATACACATGTACACAAACATATACACATATACATAATGACTCCAAAGTTAATGCAATATAAGCTTTAATAGCTTAAATTGTATGATGACTTTTAGGTCACCTTGCATGATACACACACGTGATATAAACACTATCCATATTGATATCTGTGCATGCATGAATATATACATAAACATGTCTGTGCTGATGAGGCAGATCTGTGACTCAGTGGATAGACCACTGGTCCTGAGTTCTGGAAGACTGCAGTTCAAATATGGCTTACACTCTTACTAGCTGTGTGACCCTTGGCAAATCATTTAATCTTTGTTCACTTTAATCCACTGGAGAAGGAAATGGAAAACTACTCCATTATACTTGCCAAGAAAACCCCAGGGAGAGTAGTGGCATACTATGGTCCACAAGGTCATGAAGAATAAGACACAGTTGAATGACAGAACAAAAGTAAGCTGATGTATTCACTCAGTTACCTGCCTGCTAGATGTGTTTAATAGTTTCAAAAAAATGTAGCAACTCTTCACCTCTAGGTTTCCAGTTTTAAATATTTGTTCAATCTCTTTTGAGCTTGTTGTTATGCATCTTGTTGAGGAGATTCTAATATTCTCAGAGTATATGCAATCAGCACAATACAATGGATACAAATGAGTATCTGGAAAAACTCAACATCTACGGAGAATCCTTCCATTAGAACTTTTAAAAAGATATTATTTATGACAATGGGAAAAAAGCATACATCTTCCTGTTTTGTACCTGGCTTAATATGTAGACATGGACATAGATATAGGTATCTAAATCTATCTGTGTTTGTTTCTATATGCACATACTTATATACATAAACATATGTGTACATGCATACACATGTATACATGTATACATATACATGCATACATGTATACATATACATGCATGCATGTATACTATATATATGTATATATATATATATATATATGATTTTTAAATGAAACTATTTGCATCTATCAAGAATCTTTAAAGCATGGGCAACATCTTGTTGAACAACACTGTTCACTGCCATATTTCCTTCAAAGTAAACATAGTTTCATAATTAAACATTTATACAGGTGATCTTATATTCTCTCTGCCTAAGCCATGTATGACTATGAAGACGTGGTCTTTCTTAGGAAATTAAAAAATCCCATGTCTCTCTTCTCAAATTTTCACCAATATTATATGAGAAGAATTTTTTATAAATCTATTTTATATTTGATCAAATTGACATGTGTGTATTCATTTACTCCTGATAATCTATTTTTAGGTAATAATACCTTCTGTGATTTTTAACCCAGTAATTTAGTCTATTACATTCTTTTATATGTCTTGACAATCATTCTCTTATCACATTCAAAATTATATCATCCCCAATGTAAACTTCTGTTTTCATGTGATATAGTCACATTCTCCAACTTTGTCTTTAACTTCACTGAGAAAGAGAAATAAGAGGGTTGGTTGTAGTTATGATGCATTTTAAAATTTACTTTTATTCCAGCTAAAGAATGGCTTATTCCTTTAAAGAAGAAAAATCTGCTCATTTGAAAAGACTTTTGATTCATTTGGACTGTCCAGAAGAACTCTTGGTATTTTTAAGATGCTTGAACTTGGTAGCATCTAAGGCATCCTGTCTTTTTTAGTATCCCTTTAGCTTCCTTTTTAGTCCCTCTACCATGCCACATACACTAATCATGCTTTTCACAACATCCATTTAAACTAGTACAGGAAAGCTTAGAAATCCCTTAATGTGATTTATTCCTAAGTTGTCAAGTGGCATCACTTACTCCTTCAAAACTCATCTTTCAGTCTTTTCCTTTTTTTCTTTATTCTTATTGCCTCCACTAATGTACACCCAGAACACTTCTCCTATGAACAGCTGTAATGTCTTTCTTGCCTCTAGCCTTTCTTCTTCCAATCTATCTGAAATTTGAGGATGAAAAGAATCATTCTCAAGTTCCACTTCAATTGTGTCATAGTCTTCTCATGATTTCTGATGGATCATATTCTATTTCAGGCCAAATTCCTAAACATCGAATTAAAAACCCTATACCATAAGTATCTTTATATCCTGCTTCTTATCACTTTTTAATTTTTTTCAGGTAGACCTCTATTTTCCTCCTCTGATTTCCATTAAGCCCATTTACTTCTATGCCTTTATATAAACCAGATAACATTCATGGATCTCTTTCCATTATCTCACCCTATCCTCTCAGAAAAAAAGCTTTTGGTAACTTAAAAAAGTGTTGAGATCTGTGATTTTATCAGATTTGGGCACTTTCTTCAATGATGGACTTTAGCAATTTGTCTGTAATCTTTAGTGTAAAATGCTTAGGGAAGTATTTACCATATAAATAATATGTATATGGTCACACAGCAAATTTGCGTTAAAGACTAAAATCCAGGTCTTCTGATGGCCTACCCTCTAGTCATATCATCCTGGTTTTTTCACTAGCTATAGTCTTCATAATCTTGAAACCACAGTGTAATATTTTGACGAATAGATCTATGGGTCTCTATATGCTCAAGCAAATACATTAGCCCGTACATTAGACTATAAGTGCCTCAAAGGAAGTGATGCAGGGTAATACTCTTCATCCAGCAAGTAAATATTTGATTAGTATGAGGATGATTAGGATAGGTGGACATGCAACGTTAATGCCTTGTAATTATAATGACCATAGTAATTGTTAAAACATTAGAAAGTTGATCAATAAACAAATTTAGAACCTAGTATCCTACAGGCAAAATATTTTTTCTTAAATTTTATCAATCCATTAACTTCAAAGAAACAATATCAGACACTGAATAGTTACATAAGCTCTGAAACTTTGCTATTGATCACACAAGGGAATTTGTGCCATAAACTTTACCAACCAGAATTAAATTCTGTCAGATTCAAATTTTATGTTAATAACCAACAGATGTTTCTTAGCTCTATGCAGCAAAAATAGTAATTTATGGCCTGCAGTTTGGGGCTGTGAATTAATTACAAGCAGGGCAAGCTTTGTACATAATACTAGAGTACGGTATCCAGTAAAGGCACAATGACCTCCCTTAATTCAGTACCACACATGATAGTTTTTGCAGAAAATATGGCTTGTTTGAGATTAGGATTTCCATTCAATCGCAAACCATATACTCTACAAATGTCCAACAGGGAGTTAGGAATGGTTGTTTGTCATGAATGTATTCATGAAATGAATGTAGATGAGCTGAGTCAGGGCAAAAGCTTGTGAAAGTTAGATGGAAAAGTGCTTCACTATGAAGTTGGAAGTTGTATTTATAACAATATGCCCAAATTAGATGCTTAACAGAATCATTTTCAAATCACCTAACCACTGAATCTAAAAAAAAAAAAACCAAACAAACCAAGAAATATTGTGTTGAAAAATTTTATTACTTCAAGGAACCTAGTTTATCTTCATTCCAGACTTGAGTTCACTGAAACACAAAAAGAAACTAGATAGCTTTTAAAAAAATCAAAATTTATTTAAATCTCAGAAACTGGTGTTGTATAGAATCCTATGTTCAAATAAATGCTTATTTTACCTTGTTTATTTATTTAATTACCTAATGCGTATGTGTATATGTATATTAGTGTGTGTTCTCATTAGCCTATCATATATCTGCTAACTAGAAAATCTTTTCTTGATGATGAAATTTAATGACCTTTTCTCAATATTCATCCTCCTTGACTTCTGTCACTTTGTAGTACTATCATTCACTCTCTCTCCCTGGGCACTCTCTCCTCTCTAGATTTTTATTACAGTGCTCTCTCCTTCTCTTTCTACCTATCTGATCATTCCTTCTTGGTCTCCTTTGCTGTATATTCATCCAGGTCATAGCCCATAACTGTGGGTGTCCCTTACAGATTTGTCTTGTGTCATCTTCACTTTTCCCACGATACATCTCACTTGGTGATCTAATGAGCTCCCTTGGTTTCAACTATCATTTCTATGCTGATGATTTCCAGATTTAGAGATAGAGGCAATGATATATGTATGCATACATATGTACACATATATATGTCCATGGATATAATGTATGATATATGCATCGATATACACATGTATTATGTCCAATCCACTCTGTTGAACCCTAGATTTGCATCTTTTACTCTTTTTTGTACAATTAGAATTGGTTATCCTGAAGAACTCATTATGTTTCCCATAAACTTTCCTTATCTTCCAAACATTCATATTAATTTCATGAATACTGCTCTCATCCTAGTCACATGAGCTCTCAAGGCTCTCACAACCTAAGTCTCATCCTTAACCCCTCACTCAAACACATATCCAATTTGTATTGTCAAATCTTTTCACCTTTATATCTCTTGTAAAAGCCCCTTTTTCTTCTTGTAGACACACTAAATATCATTCACTTGGTCTATTTCAATATTACACACACACACACACACACACACACACCAACCCTAATGTATCTTTAACTGCTAAATGATAATGATCTCCCTAAAGTGTACCTCTCATTGTCACACAAGTGTGCACACACACACACACACACACACACACACACACACACCACTGTTTCCTGCACTCACAACTCCATTGACTCGCTATTATCTCCAGGATCAAATATAAAATCCTCTGGCATTAAATCCCTTCATATCCTAGCCATTCCCTATCTTTCTAGTCCTTTTATACTTTACTGTCCTCCACATAATATATGATCCAACTAAGTTTGTCAGTTTGTTTTTCCTCAAAAACAACATTTCACCTTCCATCTCTTTGCCTTTTCCCTGATTTTCCTCTGTGCCTGCAATGCTTTCCCTCACTGCCTGTCTTCCTTCAAGACTCAGTTCAAACCCTAATTTCACAAGATTCTTTTCCCAACTTCCCCACTAACTTTCCTACTGCTAGTTTTTTTTTCCCTTTTGAGACTACCTTTAATTTACACTGAATATATCTTATAAGTACATAGTTATTTGCATATTGTCTCCCTGATTTGAACATGAGTTCCTTTAAAACAGGCACCATATGTCTGCCTTTCTTTGTATCCTGAGTGCTTAGCACAGTGTCTAACAAAGAGTAAACACTTAAGAAAAGCTTGTTGATTGTTTGTTGAAGCATTTCTTATCTTGATATAGTCCCACAATGTTCTATTTATTGCCACTTTGATATTCATCAAAATAATTCATTTACTTATGCAAGAGAGAATATATTTGGAACATAAAATGTTACCCTGATGTCCATTCTATTTTTTGAATCCAAGGTGTCCTTTTCATTGTTGTATTCTGATCATGAGCCCTAATAGAGATATAAATATAGATAGATAGATAGATAGATAGATAGATAGATAGATTGATAGAATGAACAATCATTAAGCATTCATATGAGCCAGGTACTCTGCTAAGTAATGGGGATACAAATATAATTAAACAAGGAAGAAAAGTTCCCTATCATAGGAACAGAGTAAATACTAAATAGTTACATGTATGTGATATTCTAGATGGGATGCCTATTCAGGCAGATGACTTTTGAGGTATTTACAATCAGAGATTCCTTCAAGCTAGCCTTTAGAATTTGGTTGTTTATGTAAGATGCAATTAATTTACTTTTGACCTCCATTGTCAAATGGACCCAAATGACTTAAATAAACTTTTTGGAGCAAAAAGGATGAGAGGAGAAAAGTCTTCACCCAAGTCCTTCTCTGACCAACAGAGATGAGTTTCTTGATCCATGGTGTGACTGTGTGGGAGAATGTGCATGTCCACGTGCATGTATGTGTATATGTGTATGTATGAAATATAATCTATTCACAAATATTTGTTAAGCATCAATTATAAGTACTCTATATTGCTAGATAGTTACTGGAATGAATTAGAGGTTCAAGGCACTATCTTTTTCTTCAATAAATTTATGATCGTATCTGGAATATGTCATACAAATAAGAAAAGTTCAATATGAAAGAACAAGTTAGATAATAATCTAATCTAATCCAATAAGCATTTATTAAGCAACTACTAAGTACTAAAGTTAATGCTAGGCACTGGAGTTATAAAAGCAATCACCTTCAAAAAATGAGTTCTTACACTTAAGGAGCTTACATTATACTGAGGAAATAATAACCATTTAAATAATAACATCATAAAATCATAAATGTAGAGATGGAAGGGATGTGTGACTCTGTCTTGTCCAACCTCCTTATTTTGTGGATGAGAAAACTGATGTCCAGATATGCTTGTTGAAAAGAGGATTTGTTGACTAAAAGGGTTGATGAAGCAAAATTCAAATTATTTATCAGGGGTAGCATATCATAGTTGATAAAGAGCCTACCTTAGTGTCAGGAAAATCTGCCTCTGGCATAGTGTATGTGTGACCATGGACAAGTCACTTCAACTTTCAGCACCACAGGCCCTATAAGACTGTGGGTTAATTCAGACATTCCTAAGTGATGACAGTTGCAATACTGTGTACCTTAACTGATATATCCATTTGTAAAAGTAATTCTGTATCCTAGCCCACAGCAAGAACAATGAATCAAACTTAGATTTCAAAATATAGGCAATAGCATTTCCACCTTTAACTGTGGAATGTGTGTTTTATCCTTCAATATAGTTGCTGTGAATACATTTTGCCTTATCACATATTGAAATCAGTATGAAGTAACTTTGATTCAGTATATGGCATATCTGGTTCAGTTGAAGATATTGCTGGTTCAAGACGTGATGCATCTAGCTTAGCAGATGATATATATCCTTCAGTAGTCAATGCATCTGAATTAGTAGGTAATATATCTGACCCAGTGGGTGACATATCTAATTCAACAGTTGACATGTTTAATTCATTCTGTGATACATCTTGTTCAGTAGGTAATCAATATTTTTTGTTTGTGATTTATTTTATTTCCTGACATATTCCATCATATTTCACTTGGATCATATCTGCATTTCCTGATGGTGATACATTGTCTCTTGTATTTATCTTGTGAAAAAACAAAACAAAACAAAAACCTGATTGTTTCTGGGAATATTACCTCTTCCTCCTCTATTTTGACTCCCCCCCCCCCAAAGGAAAGGGAATTAGTTTCCTATTCATTTTTCATTTTTATAGACAAATAAACATATCTGTCTATAATACCTCCTTCATTATTTAACCCTTTATTCTAATACCTCCAATAGTCATTCATTGCCTATAGGATAAAGTTCCAACTTCTTATTCTTTCATTAAAGGCCCTTGACAATGTTCATTTTTGTTTGTTTCATACTCCTTTCTACTATATTTTATATGAATCCCAAACTCAAGGCCAAATGACTCACACCATGCTTCATGAGTATATTCCAACAGTGTGACTTCTCTTATAACACCCCTCTATAACATCCTGGAATATCCTCTTTCTTCTCTGCTTATCTAAATTTTCACTGCTTATCTAAAATTGTTCATGGCTCCACCCAAATCCTTTGTCCTTTATGAAGCTTTCTCCATTCACCCAATCACATAATGGTCATAATGATTTTTAGCTTTGACTTACGGTATTCAGGCATGAACTTTTTTATGTTTTTTTTTTAATTTTAGGATTCATTTATATCCCAGCAAGACACCAAGAATTATGCTAAAGGCAAAAATGGCTTAATTCTGTAACTGTATTTCAACAATTTTTTTTTCTTTTAAGTGACAGTGATAAAATAGAAAGCAGGGATTACTGAACTGTGTATCATAGAATGCAAATCCATTTGGTTTGCCTGGAACTAGACCAGCCTTTGGAATTTAGTAAATCAAATGAATCTTTCAAGTTACTACATTGGCTCTATATTAGTAAGTCATTCAAGCTGATGGGGAAATTGATTTTACTTTTTCAGCATTTGTATGTTTTTCATTTTTTGAAAACAAAAGTAGGACTCAGGATTGATTTGTCTTTTTTTAAAGTTATCCAAATGGCATTTAGTTACCCCTTTTCATAGTGTCATTCCCAATAAGCAAAGGTAGAAGGAATTTGGTTAACAAATGAACTTTAATTTTTTTAAATCATCTGATCTCTCTCTATTTCTGCATTGTACTGTACTTAGAGATGATCATGTAATAATAATTTTGTTCCAATCATTGCTAGATATGATGATAATACTAATGATCATTAAGATCATCTGTTTGGAATTCATTATATGGTAGTTCCATCTTAGATTTCACTTAAGAATATTTAATTGTTCAAATACAATATCCAAAATACTTCATTTACAGAGGACTCATCTATAAGTTAGACCATGCCATGTTGTCAGAGGTCAACTTTATAGTATGGCCCTAACATTGTTGTGTCAAGCATATTGGAGTGCTTGAAGAAATAATTCCTGTATTATTGATATGTTGTAGGTTCTCATCTGAGTATTATGATTTTAAGAATTATATACAGTACTAGTTTATTTCTGTAGCATGAACTTAAATACAATTGAAATCATATAACTTTATGATTATAGAGGCACTAAGTTCTAATGTTTCAGGGGTCTAAGGTGATTAGTGAATGGATTAATTAAAATGTAAATGTATCATGCTGAGTAAGAGAGAGAATCTTTTGAAACTTGAGGTTTTAATTGTTGTTGAAAAATAAAATTTAAAAAGTATGGTTTCTGTTCGTGGCGGGCCTATTGAGTTCTATGAAGAAAAATGACAATGCTATTTTAGTACATCAAACATCTGTGGTTTTATCCATTCAGATAAATTTAATTTTTTGTACACATGTTAAATATTTACTTTGTTTCAAGCACAGTGGTGATACAAAGACAAAAATGAAATATGCCTTACCTTCAAGGAATTTATCTTCTAATGGATAGAAATAAAAATATACTGATAGGTTGTTATTCAGTCCTTTCAGGCATGTCTGACTCTTTGTAACCTCATTTGGGGTTTTCTTGGCAAAGATAATGGGATGGTTTACCATTTCCTTCTCCAGCTCATTTTACAGATATGGAAATTGAAACAAACAGGGTTAAGTGACTTGCTAAGAATCACATAGCTAGTAAGTATTTTAGGCCAAATTTGAACCAGGAATATGAGTCTTTTTGGCTATAGGCCTGACACTTTATCCACTGAGTCACTTAGCTGCCAAAATATATAATCCAAAATATATAAAAAGTACTTACAATTTAATTTCTGTGAGGATGTGAGTAAGGAGTGGCCACTAGCAAGTTGTGGGATCAGGTTTGGTTTCCTGTAGTAGGAGACATTTGAGATGAGCTTTAAAGGAAGCTAAGAAAGTGAAGTTACCTATATGACCCTGAGAAATTCACTTAAATTATCTGGGTCCCAGTTTCTTCAACTGCAAAATGAATAGATTAGGCCAAATGATCTCTAAGGCATCTTTAAGCTCTAAATATTTGATCTTTTTAAACTTTATGAACATAAATGACAATTCATCCTATATTCTTCCCACATATGGAACACCCTAAAAGACAAAGCTGAAAATGATGCAGACTTAGCAGTAACACTTTTATCAGGAGTGTTCCAGAAAGGTCACCATAAATGGATTATTGTGAATTCTTGGTCAGTTGAATAGGATTTAGGGGCAATATATGCAATACCCAGGAGCTGCAGGATTAATAGAATTTTTCTGTCTTCTGGTAGGGACTTGCACACTGGGAACTAGTTTTCTGACTTATACACAGATCAATCTAAGTTGATTCTCCCCAAACCAAAGAGGTCTCTGAGAGATTGAGAATTAAGTTAAATTAAAATGGCCACATACCTTGTTGCATTTTCTTTGACATCAGGCTATCAGTTCAGAGTTGGGTGAGTTGTGTTGAGTTTAGCAGGAAAAAAAGAATAACTGAATCAAAGGCACACAATTTGATTCATTTTGCTTCCCATGATACGACAGAAGTGTAGAATTAATGTCCTAAAAATGGTTGTCCCCCTAATCTTGACTCCTTACTCTCTTCAGTACCTGAAATGAAATTTGATCTATTTCTACAAGTCCGGCCCCATCTCTTTATTCAAACAGCACTTCTACTTAAATTCCAAGGACTTCGTAGTGCCACTAAGATAAAACATGAAGTTCTCTGTTTAGCTTTTAAAGCCCTTTGTACATTGGTTCTAGTTTCTCTTTCCAGATGCATTGTATATTATTCCTTTTCCTACAATCCAATCAAACTCTCCTTGTTTCTGTTACCAACATACCACATTTCATCTTCAATTTCTATATCTTTGCATTGGCCATCTCCATGCTTAATATGTACCTTCTCAAGATGATATTTGTAATGCATGAGACCTTTGTCAGTATTAGGGTAGTTGGAGGGAAAAATTACATGAATCTATACATCTATGTATGTAGATAAATATATATATATATATATATATATATAGATAGATAGATAGATAGATAGATAGATAGATAGATAGGTAGATAGAGGGCACAGGGTGAGTTGAAGATGAAGAATAAAATTAAAGGGTGAGAGAGAATTTTACTGGGAGAAGAAGAAAGGGAGAGGCAGAATGGGGTAAATTATCTCACATAAAACAGACAAGAAAAGGCTTTTACAGTGGAGGGGAAACAGGGGAAGATGAGAGGAAATGAATGAATTTTATTCTGATTGGATTTGGCTTAAGGAGGGAATAACATACACACTCAGTCGGGTACGTAAATATATCTTACCTTATAGGAAAATAGGGGGAGGGAAGGGGACAAGAGAGCAGGGGGATGATAGAGGGGAGGGCAGATTGGGAGAGGGGTTAATCAGAAGCAAACACTTCTGAGGAATGATAGGGTCAAAAGAGAATAGAATAAATGGGGGGTGGGATAGGATGAAGGGAAATATACTTAGTTTTTCACAACATAACTACTTTGGAAGTGTTTTGTATAACTACACATGTATAACCTGTTGCTTGCCTTTTCAATGAGGGTGGGTGGGGAGTGAGGGAGGGAGAAAATTTGGAACCCAAAGTTTTAAAAACACATGTTAAAAATTGTTTTTACATGCAACTGGGAAATAAGAAACACAGGAAATGAAGTATAGAAATCTATCCTGCCCTACAGGAAAATAGAAGGGGAAGGGGATAAGAGAAGAGGGGAGAGATAGAAGGGAGGGCAGATTAGGGGAAGGGATATTCAGAATGCATGCCATCTTGGGGTGGGGGGTGAGATGGGGAGAAAATTTGGAACTCAAAATATTGTGGAAGTGAATATTGAAAACTAAAAATAAATAAATTTTTAAAAATGTGCTTCCTTTTCACATCTATCTCACAGGCATGCTCTTCCTTCAAGACTTTGCTAAAGCATCTCCTTCCATATGAAATGTTTCTTAATTTTCTTATCTTCTAGCTACTCTTTTTCATACTATCTTATCGTTTATTACTTTGTATTTATGTTGTTTACATTGTATATTATTGTTGCTGTTTAGTTGTTTCATGTCTGACTTTGTGAGCCCATTTAAAGTTTTCTTGGCAAAGATACTGGTGTGGTTTCTCTTTTCCTTCTCCAGCTCATTTTACAGATGAGGGAACTGAGAAAAACAGGGTTAAGTGACTTATTCAGGGTCACAAAGCTAGTGAATGTCTGATGCTGGATTTGAACTCAGGCCTTTCTGATCAGTACTCTATCCACTGAGCTACCTAATTGACCTTATTATGTATTTATCTTTTATATGTACTTGTATTTTCTATTAGCATTTAAGTGCCTTGAGAATAGGAATGTTTCCTTTTTTTTTTTGTATTTTCATATCCAGTACACAGAATATTTGACACATAGTAGGTTCTTAGTAGATGTTTCTATTTGTTATTATTATAGATGCATTTGAAATGTTTCTTTACAGAAAAAAGGAAACAGCATATTCTACAATATTTTTCCTACTATATTTTTGTACAAAATTATAGAATGGGCTCTCACAGACACATAAAATGGAATTGCCCATAGGCTCAGAGCTCAGAAGAAATTTGGCTAGGACTAAAAAGAATTATGCTCTCGGAAAGGAAGAATTTTAATAAAAATGTAAATGATGACCTACCCCATTACTAGATTTCTTCAGGCTATTGTTGCAACTGCCATTGAACACATCACCACTGGGCCATTTGCCAGGGGAGGCAAGGCAAAGGAACATGTTAAAGCAGCTCACTATTCCTAAGGCTCAAAAAGTTGATTGAACTTATCTGTTTTAAATCTCTATATTGTTTGTGTATGAGGCAGCTATACAAACATTACTACATATGAGTCCAGAGAGAGCCCATTCATCCACTCAAATAAAACCAGAAACATTCCTATAAAAAAGTGGACTTGCTACAAGATTTAAATTCAATTTCTTAGAAAACTGAAATTGAATTTGTCTAGAAAAAGGCCTAATAATTTAATAATGATGTCTTCTTTAGTTAACTCTAAAAAATTAACATGATTAATGAGTCATCCCCTTCTGACAACTGAATTATATAAAGTACTTAGAAGTGTTTTTTTTGTTTTGTTTTACAAAATGATAGTTCTACAATTTGATCTTTAGAAAATTAAAACTTAAGCTTCTCTAAAATACTATAAAATCTTGGCCAACTAGGTCCTGGAGAAATGGTGGATTGATTAGCCCCAAATTCTGGTTCACTAAAAATTAAGGCTCAGAGTAAATATGCTTATTATAGATGTCATAGAAAAGGAATAAATGCTCAAATTTTATTTTATTTCTGCTTTCCCTGCTAAGGAGGATTTTTTTTTTAATGAACAGGATAGAAAAAAATAGAGAGTGTTTAAAAGAGAATGCTCAACAGAAGAAGGTAGGTAGATAATAAGAGAGTACCTAGCTATACTTATTGATTTCGAGTAACCAGGTAAAGGCAAACTACTAAACATAAAAGAAATGTCAAAGAGGATTGCTAAGCTACTATATGTCACCTTGAAAAACTGTGGAAAAGAGGAAAGATGCTGTAGGCCTGGAGAAGGGCAAATACTGAACCATTAGAAAAAAAAGAGTTTTCAAAATATTGGGGAGTAAGCTTGACTTTGAAACCCTGCAAAATTCTAGAATATCTCACTGCAGAAATGATTGGTGAACATCTAGAAGTGGAAGCAATGATCACCAAAAAAAGGCCATTCTAGACTAAGCTATTTTCTTCTTTGAAAAGGTAACAAGACTACTACTACTGCTATTACTACTTCAATAACAACAACAACAACAACAACAATAATAATAATAATAACTAGCATTTACATAGGGCTTTAAATTTTAATTCAATTTAAATATATTATCTCATGTCACCTTCACAACAATGCTATGTGGTAGGTGCTATTATAATCCTTATTTTATAGTTGAGGAATCTGTGGCTAAGAGAGGATACAGACTTGCCCCAGTATCACACAATCTGCTTTGGCTTTTGAATGTTGGTCTTCCTGATTCCAGTTTCAGCCCTCTATACACCACACCAGTTAGCTGTTTAGGCCAGGGTAGTGTTGTACATGTGCTTTACTTAACATATTAACAAAAACTAAATTTTTACTACAAATGGTTTGGTAAGATCTTTCATGCTATTTTTGTTGACAAGATAGAGATAATTAGATTAGGCAATAATTCTTTGATTCAAAACCAGTTGAGAAGCTAGGCCCATGAGTGATTTGATATCAACTTGGAAACACACATCTTGTGGAGTATCTCAGGGATATGTGTTTTACAGTTTAAAATAAAGGCACAAATATCATCGTTATAAAACAAAAATCAGTAAGAGATTGTGGAGTGTTAACTTGGGCTTTGTAATAACTACATTAACCTCTTAGAGTTACAAAACAAGTAGCCAATCAGAAAGGCTTCTGAAGCTCAAAACTGCTTGACATACCAGTGATCCTTTGCAAAGTGACCTCTAGGTGAACTTGGAGATGCCTCCAGAAGCCAGACTTACTTTGAGTGGCTCAAAGGCAGCCTTGAGCAGCAGCTGCAGACTCAGAACTTTCAAACATCTTACTTCCTGGCTTATTGTATTTGCAGATGTCTTCTCCCTTAACACACCTACTCCCTAGCCTATAGCCTTTAGAAACTCTATTATCTCACCCTTTTTCCAAACCCTTTGAGCAGCTGAGAACTCTTCTCCCTCTCTGCTCCCTTGCAGGATCTTTTCTCCCCCACAAGCTTCTTTTCCTCAGATAATAAATGTTTTTAATTGATGTATGAGACTCTGTTTCATTTTGGGCCCCTTTATTGGCCTAGAAGTCTTTTGTTAACAGGAGTCCTTCGTAGATAAAAATTCTTAAAATGATCTGGGAGTTCTGGCAGAATACTGAATGAAAGTCACTGGTGTGGCATAGAAGCCAACAAAAAATTAATGCTATCTTATACTTTACAGAGTGGACAAGATTAGGATAGTGATGGGCAAATGCCATTCTGCCCTTTTCAGACCAAATCTGCAGTGTTGCATTCAATTCTGAGTGCCTCATTTTGGGAAGAACACAGTTAAAGAAGAGAGTATCCAAAGGAGGGCAATCAGGATTTTGGAGGGTTTTAAGATTACACCATGTAAAGATAAAGTAAAAGAATTGGGAATATTTAAAGTAGAGAAATTTAGGAGGGACCTGAAAAAATCTTCTTTAAGTTTGTGAAAGGCTTTCATGTGGCAGAACAATTGTCTGCTGGGACCTCTTAGATTTATGAGCAATGCATAGAAGTTACAATGAGAATGAATTCCTTCTTATTAAGGACACAATAATACTTGGGAAGACAGAATGGGCTATCTTGGAAGGTAGCAGATATGTCACGTGCAGGCCTGCATGCACACACACCCACACACACTAATAGCCTCCAAGTGAAGTCAGTCAGTTAAATAACCAGCACCTATTAACGCTATATGTCAGACACTGCACTGAATGACTACATATTAACTGTATTGAAGAGGTAATTCTTATTCAGATAACATGACAAGGGAGTGACAGATTGGACAAGAAAACAAAACCCCATAATCTGTTACTTTTAGGAAACAAAACTTTAAAAAAAATGGTATAAAGAGAATAAAAAGTAAGTTTCACTGGAAAAAAAGAAGATACTCTGTATCAGGTGAATCCAAAAAAATTGGGCTTGCAATTCTACTATTACACAAAACAAAAGCATTCACAATGGCAACAAAAAGGGATAACCAAGGAAACTACATTATGCTGAAAAGCAATATAGTATCATCAAACAAATATCAACATCATGTTCAACTACAGGAAGACAAAGATAAGAATAAAAGAGTGGCAGAATATTTTAGTATCATTCTCTTGGTTTGGGATAAGTCTAGACTAGAGTTAATAGACTAATAGCATCTTCTAAGTGGAACTTCTAATAAATATATTTATTTCTCATTACCATGTAAAACTTTTATAATATTTGGCCATTTATTAGGTCACAGAGAGAATGTAAACAAATGTAAAAAGGTTGAAAGTGTAAGCACATCCCTTAAAATTGATAACACAGTAAAGACAGCAATCAGTTCATGCAATACCAACAAAAAACCATACTCAAATGGAGACATAACAACAAATTATAAATAATGAGTTCATCAAAGAACAATAATAAAATAATTACATGAAGGAAAATGTAAAAGATGAAATAGCATACCAAAATTTCTGGGATGAGGCTAACAGAATCCTCAGGGGGAAATCATATCCCTACAAACATAAAAGAGAAAAAAGATTATTAATTAACTGAATACGCATTTTAAAAATAACAAATAAGCAAAATAATAAAATAATCACAAAATAAGTAATATTAAAAATTAGAGGAGAAAGAGATAAACTGAAAACAAAAACTAGAAAAATAATAAATGAAACTAGAATCTGGTTATTTGAAAAGAGAATAAGTTTAACTAATTGATAAATTGATAAATTGAGCTAATTTCATTAAAAAGAAAAGCAGACATCAAAATAATGAATAAAAAATAAAGAAAAATCATGATAAGACCAGAAGAAATAAAAATGTTTATAAGAATCTAATATGTTCAGTTATATGCTAACAAAACTGAGAACACAAAAGAAATAAAGGAATATATTTAAAATAGATAATATCCAAATTAACAGAAGACCAAATAGAGAGCTTAAACAATAACATCTCAGAAAAAGAAATAGAATTTGTAAAGCAATTAACAAAGAGGAAAAATTCCTGGTCCTGATGGTATAACAGGAGAATTTAAACGAACTTTTAAATAGTAATTTATAACAATACTACATAAATTATTCTTAAAAACTGAGGGTAAAAAACATTGTACTTGATTCTTTTTGTGAGACAAATATAATTTTCTTAACTAAAGGAAGGATAAACCACTAAAAAACTAAAGACTAATATCAAAAATGAATTTTAATTATAAATTTAATGCATCCAATAAAACATTCATCATAACCAAATTGGACTTATGTCAAAGATGCAAGGAAAGCTCAATATTAGGAAAACAATCAACAAATTGTTTACATATAACCTCTTTGTATTATCACAAAAACTCAGTGGACTTGGTGTCATTATTATCCTGATTTTATACATAAGGAAAATGAGTAGAAGAGAAGTTAAGTGGGTTACCCAATGTCTCATAACCAGTGAGTGTCAGAGGCAGGATTCAAATTTGGGTCTTACTGACTCCCAGTCCTTAACGGTATCCACAACTGAGCTGACAAAGGAGATTTGTTAAAGGACATTCTCTGTAAATTATACAAGGTCTCCAGAGTGGTATATGGGAATGTGATGGTGTAGTCCTTCAAATACATATCAAAATTGGAGTGGAAGGATGACAGCACCCAAAATACCTTCGCAGCTTTCCCCTTTTCTGTAAGAAAAGTTTCATTTCTGTTGTATGTCAAAGATTTTCTCTCATTTTGTTAAGGTTCCAGGTTTATAGTGGGTGGAGCAAAGTTTTATCTGATAACTCTGCATTCAGTGAGTGAATTAGTTGTTCTTTGGGAGGAATAAAAGTTTGGGTCAGCCATGTTCTCTGATTATCAAAGATTAGCATATAATGTGGGTATGGAGTATCATATATATATATATATATATATGTGTGTGTGTGTGTGTGTATATATATATATACACACACATATATATGATACTTAAGCAATAGGGAGTTCAAAGTACAAAGTGTTCAAAGGTGGACACTATATATATTCTTATGAAAAGGGAAGAAGGCTTTTCAAAAAGAACAAGGGGCATTTAATGTTTACAGTCTATATATGAACTAGCTGGTTACCAAGACAATGATCTTGGGTTGTGCTCTAAAGTGTGGAATCAAAGGCTTTACATAGGTGATTATGATTAACCCCTTCAGATTCTATATGTGAAATACTAATTCAGATTTCATGTTGGAGGAATAATAAACTTCCTATACTCAAGAGCCTAAGACAATAAAAGCCTTATTATTTGTTAATATAGTTATCTATAAATGTGTCCATACATATGCATTTATTTTGTAATAATAATGAATCTTTTATAATTAATTAATATTTATAAATCACTTTACATATATCATATATCATTTTATTGTAACAAGAACTCTGTGAAATAAGTACCAATATTATTCCCATTTCACAGTTGAAGAAACAGGATGAAGGAAGGTAAGCAACTTGCTTAGGGACACACAGCTAGTAAGTGTCTGAGGCAGAGCTTATACTAATGTCATCCTTATTCCAAGTCCTAACTACTATCACAAGCAAATATTAACTCATTTACATTCCTCAGAATGAGGAAAAATAGGACTTGCAATTACAACATTCTAAAAAATCAAACTAAATTTTTATAAACATGATAAAATCAGCATACAGAACTATAGAAATTAGACATTATGGGAAAGTATAACAGAAGTTAAAGCTTTTTAAATCCTACTGCACAGTACCAAAGGCAACTCTCAGAGATTACAAATAATAGGAGAATTGTCAAAAGTGTTTTTCCACACTGGGAATTCCCAATGCCGGTGACATCACATCCATACAAAACATAAATTTTTCAAAGTATCATGTTTAAAAATATATTACATATAAGATAATATATTAACTAACTCTGTTAGAAAGGTAAACTTGGACTTAAAACTTTATTCTGAGGCCAAGAGACATTATCATGATGTTCAGAATCAAAAGACTCTCTCTCTCTCTCTCTCTCTCTCTCTCTCTCTCTCTCTCACACACACACACACACACACACACACACACACACACAAAGTCCAGAACTATACCTTCATTAATGTTAAGAACACAGAGTATGGAAACTCTCTTTACTGAAAGCAAATAATATCAGCTACACGTAACTGATTTGAGGTTGTAGGAAAATCAATATAAGTCATTCCTTTAGTTACAATTTTCCCACATACTCACTTTTGAGAATGTTTGATCCTCTTGGCATGTTAAGAAATTGGTGTTTACTCATCCTATATAGAAACAGAAACTTCATTCATTTTATATTTATTTTTAAAATGTCTATTAGTATAGGTTTCAGTTTCTTCACCTGTAAAATAATAGGATTGAATTTAAGTCATGCATCTGTGACATTGTACAGTTAGGATTTAAACTCAGGTCTTCTTATTCTAAACCTATTTATCTTTTCACTATGCTGCCTACCTTTCATTCTTTTTCCATGCTGGACATGATGATGATATCTCTTGGCCTTTTAGGGTAAAGTTTATAAGAAGTCTAAGTTTACCTTTCTAAACATAATTTTACTTTCCTAAGATAAGAGGAAAAAACAAAACATGACATCGTACTAGATTTTTGGCTATTACTTTTTTAAAAAGTAGTATTAATTTATTTTCATGTGAGACATAATAGCATCCTAAACACAAAATTTCAAATGTTAAAGAGAATCATAATTTTCCCTTAAGAAATAAGAAAAGGTAGTTATGTTAAATTGCCACTAATTTAAAAGCATTGAAGATATAAGGATAATGTGAACTAGTTAAAAGTGTGAAATATTTAATATTTTTAGAGAAAATGGTTTTCAAGCGCACATAGTAATTCAAATTTGGCTAAAAAAGTATTTAACCTTAATAAGGACTTATAATTAGCATATTAGTTAAGTGTAAATTTCCTGAAATCTGTTTATACTCTTGAGACTTTTAAGTATCACTCTCCTCCCTCCAGTACTTGTTTACAATGTTAAATTTCACTGCAAAGGAAAATCTTCAGCAATAAGCAAAATTCTCTAGATACAATAGCACCATGTCTCTTGTATGCATGCCTTCCTTTTCATTTCCATTGTAATCATCCTAATTCAGTCTCATATGGATCATAAATGATTTTTCAAAAATATCCTCTTAACTGGTGTCCTTACTGAAATCTCTGTTTTCTTCCATATATCATTTTCCTAATAAAAGCCTGTTGCTACATTGTGCAAAAAGCTTGCCACGATTTTCCTTCCATCAACTAAATAAAATAAAAACTTTTTTTCCAGGGCATTCAGGTACTTTGTAATTCAGCTCCAATCTTTTTTTCTAATCCGTATTTTTCTCTGTTTCAATTACTCATATTCCTTCCAGTCTAGATTCATTTCGCTACATTGTCCCATTCCTATTCTTTTGCTCATGTAATTTCCCTCACCTAAAATGAATTCTCCCTTCCCCTTCCATCATCCTTCCTATTGCTAATTTACATAACCTTCCTTATGCTCCTTATTGTCCTTCTTCCATGAAGCTATTTCTTATCCCCACTAGCTGAAAGTGATCCCTACTTCTTGAAATTTATGAAGAACTTTCGCTTACTTTTTAAGTGAGCCTCCTCTCACTGGACTTCCCATAGCACTTTGTATCTCTTTCTTAGTTCCTTATTTTAAAAAGCTCACTTAAAAAGAAGTATAAACCAAAATACTCATGGAAATCTTGGTAGGCAAAATAAAAATCTATAAAGGGACGGAACCAAGATGGCAGAGTGAAAGCAGTGACTTGCTTGAGCTCTCCCCAAACCGCTCCAAATACCTGTAAAAAATGGCTCTAAACAAATTCTAAAGCAGCAAAACGCACAAGAAGACAGAGTGAAACAAATTTCCAGCCCAAGACAACCTGGATGGTTGATTGGAAAGGTATATCGCACCGAGTTGGGAGAGGAGCACAGTGCGGCATGGATGCACAGGTTGCAGTGACCCTGAAACAGGCCTTAGAGGACTGAATAGCAGGCAGCTGTGATGGTTTCCAGACTTCTCAACCCATGAATGCCAAAGACAACTTAGAAAGTCAGTGGGAAAAGACTGTGACTGCGGTGAAAGAAGGAGCTAGGTCTCAGCAGCAAGTCCTGAGTGTGGCCTTAGGGGCAGCGGCTGCCTCTTGAGCTTCTGGTCCACAGACTGAGGGGGAATCAAGTGGCTGATAAGAGGGGGAGTGCAGGAATCTCTTTGCCAGTGCTGAGGCAGGAAACTCTTGCTCTGCTCATGCTTGGATCTGGGTCACAGTTCTGAGGGGTGGTCCTGGGGTGAGGAAGAGTGCTGGTGTGGTGGAGATTGCTATGGAGGTGGAGAAAAAACACCTCACCCTTTATCATACCACTATGGAAGAACTGAAAATTTACAGGTCCCTAGAAGTATCTCTGAAAACAGCTGCACAAACCCCTGAAGCTTCAGACAGTATATTCTCCACATTGGAAGTAGACTTTTATCTTAACAGAGAGTTTAAAACTCAAGTAATTGGCTGAGATCATGAGTGAGCAGCACAAAAAGAGTCAGGTTATATTATCTTACTTTGGTGACAAAGAAAATCAAAACATACAACCAGAAGAAGACAACAAAGTCAAAGTTCCTACATCCAAAGCCTCCAAAAAAATGTGAATCAGTCCCAGGCCTTGGAAGAGCTCAAAAGAGATTTTGAGAAGCAAGTAGGAGAAGCAGAGGAAAAACTGGGATGATAAATGAGAGTGATGCAAGAAAATCATGAAAAACAAGTCAACAGTTTGCTAAAGGAGACCCAAAAAACTACTGAAGAAAATAACACCAAAAAAAATAGCCTAACCCAAATGGCAAAAGAGGTCCAAAAAGCCAATGAGGAGAAGAATGCCCTAAAAAAGCAAAATTGGCCAAATGGAAAAGGAAATCCAAAAGATTACTGAAGAAAGTGCTTCCTTAAAAATTAGAATACAGCGATTGGAAGCTAGTGACTTTTATGAGACATACAGACATTGTAAAACAAATCCAAAAGAATGAAAAATTAGAAAACAATGTGAAATATCTCATTGGAAAAACAACTGACCTGGAAAATAAATCCAGGAGAGAGAATTTAAAAATTATTGGACTATCTGAAAGCCATGATCAAAAAAGAGCCTAGACATCATCTTGCAAGAAATTATCAAGCTATATAGATGCCAGAAGGAAAGCAGTGACTTGCTTGAGCTCTCCCCCCAAACTCCTCCAAATACCTATAAAAATGGCTCTAAACAAATTATAAAGCAGCAGAACCCATAAAAAGACAGAGTGAAACAACTTTCCAGCCAAAGACAGCCTGGGTGGTTGATTGGAAAGGTATATCGCACTGGGAGGGGAGAGGAGCACGGTGTGGCATGGGTGCGCAGGCCCCAACAACCCTGAAGAAGGCCTCAGAGGACTGAATCGTGGGCAGCTGTGGTGGTTTCCAGACTTCTCAACCCATGAATGCCAAAGACAACTTTGAAGGTCCGTGGGAAAAGTCTGTGACTGTGGTGAAAGAAGGAGCTAGGTCTCAGCTGCAAGTCTCAAGTGTGGCCCAGGGCCATGGCTGTTTCCTAAACTTCTGGCCCACAGACTGAGGGGGAATCAAGTGGCTGATCAGAGAGGGATTACAGGGATCTCTTTGCCAGTGCTGAGGCAGGAATCTCTTGCTTTACCAGTGCTTGGATCTGGGTCACAATTCTGAGGGGGGTTGCTGGGGTGAGGAGGAATGATGGTGTGGTGGAGCTTGTTGTGGAGGTGGAGAGAAAACACCTTGCCCCTTATCATAGCACCTTGGAAGAACTGAAAATTTTCCAATCCCTAGAAGTATCTCTGAAAACAGCTGTACAAACCCCCAAAGCTTGGGACAGTACATTCTCCACATTAGAAGCAGACTTTTACCTTAACATATAGTTTAAAACTCAAGTAATTGGCCAGGATCATGAATGAGCAATGCAAAAAGAGTCAGACTATATTATCTTACTTTGGTGATAAAGAAGATCAAAACATACAACAAGAAGAAGACAATGAAGCCAAAGCTCCTACATCCAAAGCCTCCAAGAAAAATATGAATCAGTCCCAGGCTTTGGAAGAGCTCAAAAAGGATTTTGAGAAGCAAATAAGAGAAGTAGAGGAAAAACTGAGAGTGATGCAAGAAAATCATGAAAAGCAAGTCAACAGCTTGCTAAAGGAGACTCAAAAGAATATTAAAGAAAATAACACCTTAAAAAATAGCCTAACCCAAATGGCAAAAGAGGTCCAAAAAGCCAATGAGGAGAAGAATGTTCTAAAAACCAAAATTGGCCAAATGGAAAAGGAAGTCCAAAAGATTACTGAAGAAAATACTTACTTAAAAATTAGAATAGAGCGATTGGAAGCTAGTGACTTTATGAGAAATCAAGACACTGTAAAACAAATCCAACAGAATGAAAAATTAGAAAACAACATGAAATATCTCATTGGAAAAACAACTGACCTGGAAAATAGATCCAGGAAAGAGAATTTAAAAATTATTGGACTACCTGAAAGCCATGATCAAAAAAGAGCCTAGACATCATCTTGCAAGAAATTATCAAGGAAAACTGTCCTGATATTTTAGTACCACAGGGCAAAATAGAAATTGAAAGAATCCACTGATCTCCTACTGAAAGAGATCCCCAAAGGAAAACTCCTAGGAATACTGTAGCCAAATTCCAGAGTTCCCAGGTCAAGGAGAAAATATTGCAAGCAGCCAGAAAGAGACAATTTAAGTATTGTGGAAACACAATCAGGATAACACAAGATTTAGCTGCTTCTACATTAAGGGACCATAGGGCATGGAATATAATATTCCGGAGGGTAAAGGAGATAGGATTACAACCAAGAATCACTTACCCAGCAAAACTGAGTATAATCCTTCAGGGGAAAAAAATGGTCATTCAGTGAAATAGAGGACTTTCAAGCATTCTTGATGAAAAGACCAGAGCTGAATAGAAAATTTGATTTTCAAATATAAGACTTGAGTGGAACATGAAGAAGTAAACAGGAAAGAGAAAATCATAAGAGACATATTAAGGTTGAACTGTTTATATTCC
Source organism: Vombatus ursinus (assembly GCF_900497805.2). Lineage (NCBI taxonomy): Eukaryota > Metazoa > Chordata > Mammalia > Diprotodontia > Vombatidae > Vombatus > Vombatus ursinus. The sequence continues at coordinate 68,385,232 of NW_020954596.1, forward strand.
TACATGGAAAGATGATATTTGTAACTCATGAGACCTTTGTCAGTATTAGGGTAGTTGGAGATGAAAAAATTATATGTGTATATAGATATAGATAGATAGATAGATAGATAGATAGATAGATAGATAGATAGATAGATA
>NW_020954596.1:68385379-68457595 GCF_900497805.2 Vombatus ursinus
ATAGATAGATAGATAGATAGATAGATAGATAGATAGATAGATAGATAGATAGATAGATAGATAGAAGGCACAAGGTGAGTTGAAAATGAAGGAGTCATATCTGGAGAATAAAATTAAGGGGCGAGAGAGCATTAAGGAGAAAGGGAGAGGAAGAACAGGGTAAATTATCTCACAAAAAAAACCAGAAAGGAAAAGGCTCTTACAGTGGAGGGGAAACAGGGGAAAGTGAGAGGGAATGAGTGAATCTTATTCTCATTGGATTTGACTTAAGGAGGGAATGACATACACACTCAATTGGGTGTGGAAATCTGTCTTACTCTACAGGAACATGGCGGAGGTGGAAGGGGACAAGAGAGTAGGAGGATGATAGAGAGGAGGACAGATTGGGAAAGGGGGTAATCAGAAGCAAATACTTCTGAGGAGGGACAGGGTCAAAAGAAAGAATAGAATAAATGGGGGTGTGGGATAGGATTAAGGGAAATAGTTAGTTTTTCACAGCATGTCTACTATGGAAGTGTTTTGCATAACTACACATATATAACCTATATTTAGTTGCTTTCCTTATTAATGAAAGTTGGTGGGGAGGGAGAAAAGGAGAAAATTTGGAACTCAAAGTTTTAAAAACATATCTTTAAAAAAATGTTTTCATATGCAACTGGGAAATAAGAAATGCAAGAAATGGGGTACAGAAATCCATCCTGCCATACAGGAAAATTGAAGGGGAAGGAAATAAGAGAAGTGGGGGGAGAGACAGAAGGGAAGGCAGACTAGGGGAAGGGGTATTCAGAATGCATACCATCTTGGGGTGAGGGGGAAGGGCGAGATGGGGTGAAAATTTGGAACTCAAAATCTTGTGGAAGTAAATGTTGAAAACAAAAAAAAATAAATGAAAAATACCATTAAAAATAAATTATCAAGGAGAACTGCCCTGATATTTTAGAATCAAAGAACAAAATAGAAATGGAAAGAGTCCAATGATCTCCTCCTGAAAGAGATCCCCAAAGGAAAACTCCTAGGAATATTATAGCCAAATTCCAGAGTTCCCAGGTCAAGGAGAAAATATTACAAGTAGCCAGAAAGAAACAATTCAAATTTTGTCGAAACACAATCAGGATAACACAAGATTTAGCAGCTTCTACATTAAGGGACCTCAGGGCATGGACTATAATATTCCAGAGGGCAAAGGAGACAGGATTACAACCAAGAATCACCTACCTAGCAAAACTGAGCATAATCCTTCAAGGGAAAAATGGTCATTCAGTGAAATAGAGGACTTTCAAGCATTCTTGATGAAAAGATAGAAAATTTGATTTTCAAATACAAGACTCAAGTGGAACATGAAGAGATAAACAGGAAAGAGAAATCATGAGTGACTTATTAAGGTTGAACTGTTTACATTCCTCCATGGAAAGATGATATTTGTAACTCATGAGACCTTTGTCAGTATTAGGGTAGTTGGAGGGAAAAAATTATATGTATGTATGTAGATAGATAGATAGATAGATAGATAGATAGATAGATAGATAGATAGATAGATAGAGGGCACAGGGTGAATTGAAGATGAAGGGATTATATCTGGAGAAAATTGAGGGGTGAGAGAGGATTATGCTGGGAGAAGGAGAAAGGGAGAGGTAGAACAGGGAAAATTATCTCACAAAAAAACAGAAAAGAAAAGGGTCTTACAGTGGAAAGGAAATGGGGGAAGGTGAAAGGGAATGAGTGAATCTTATTCTCATAGGACTTGACTTATGGAGGAAATAACATACACACTCAATTGGGCATGGAATTCTGTCTTACCCTATAGGAAAATAAAGAGGAAAGGGGACAAGAGAGTAGAGGGATGATAGAGAGGAGGGCAGATTGGGAAAGGGGGTAATCAGAAGCAAATACTTCTGAGGAGGGACAGGGTCAAAAGGAAGAATAAAACAAATGGTGGAGGGCAGGATAGGATTCAGGGACATTGGGTTGGTTTTTCACAGCATGTCTACTATGGAAGTGTTTTTGTATAACTACACATGTATAACCTATATTGAGTTGCTTGCATTTTCAATGAGAGTGAGTGGGAAGGGAGGAACAGAGAAAATTTGGAACTCAAATTTTTAAAAACACATGTTTAAAAAAATGTTTTCACATGCAACTGGGAAACAAGAAATACAGGAAATAGGGTACAGAAATCTATCCTGCCCTAAAGGAAAATAGAAGGGGAAGGGGATAAGAGAAAGGGGCGGGGAGAGATAGAAGGGAAGACAGAGTAGGGGAAGAGTATTCAGAATGCATACCATCTTGGGGTGGGGGGAGGGGCAAGATGGGGTCAAAATTTGGAACTCAAAATCTTGTGGAAGTAAATGTTGAAAACTAAAAATAAATTTATTAATTAAAAAAAAGAAAAATACATTTCATTCTCTCACCACGGGGCTCAGAATATCGAGTCTTAGAGAGAAGGTTAAATTTACCTCTTTGTATTAGGACCTCTAGTTCCCTATTTCCATTGCTCTTAATTTATGCATTCCTGTATCAAAATCTGAGGGACTGGGTATTATTGCCTGGTAATTTGGGAAATTTTGCCTCTTTTGAACTTGTATCTCTATTGTTACTATTTTTTGTCTTATACTATATTTCATAGCAACCATATATTTAGAGGTTGAAAGGATGTTGAAGTCATCCAACCCCCTCATTTTGTATGTGAGGAAACTGAGACACAGATTTGAAGAGTCTTTCTCATGGTCACAAATCCACTAAGTGTCTGAGGCAAAATTTAAAGCCATGTCTTCCAGAATAAAATTTCAATGTCTTATTTACTAGAAAGAAATCTATAAAATGTGCTGGGATTTTTTTTATTTGTGTATCAAGGTAAATGAAATATCTGATTAATAAGTTTCATTTTAATACACAAGTCTACCCTCAGTAAAATTAGAAAAAAATTGGAAGAAAAAAACAACAACTGATCAGTACTGTCATCAGTAATTTCTCATTCTTCATTTAACACTAGTTAATGCCTGGTAGAATGTAAACTATTTAAAAGTAAGGTTTGCTTAATTATTTTCTGTTTATATTCTTCTATCACAGTATCTGACACAGAGAAGTCACTTCTTCAATGTTTAATGATTAATTAGTTAGTTTAGCTATGTTTATTGTTGCTCTCCACTTCTCATTCCAAATAGCATCTATTCCCTGCTTCCACAGCAAAACTTTTGTCCCCTTCTCTCCGGACATTCTACTCTGCTAATTGGATATGATGCACAGTATTCAGGGTGATATTTCACATTCTCACAGGCTCATCTGAATATCCAGCTTTCATAAAAGAAATTTTAAAGTGGTGAATTTGAGGGTGTTGTAAGAATATATCTTTGGATCGATAGGCCTTTTATCATGTCCCAAGTTCTTAGCCACCGCTTCACTGTAGCCATTCTTGTCATTCTCATTCCTCACCACATACCACCTCTCCCTTGGATAGGTGAGTTTTTACTTTATCTTGCCACAAATCAGGGCTTCATGGAACATCCTGCCCATCTTCATGGGAGTATATGTCCCCTCCCCCTTCCAGTTCCCCTTTATATGCTATCTTCCTCTCCAATTTTTTTTTAAGTTCATTGAGGGCAAAGGAATGTCTTTGTTGTACTTGGTTCTTCAGTGCCTAATAAATTCTATCAAGCAATTTTTTAAATGTTTTACCTTAATACAGGAGAGAGTATAAACTATACATTTGTTATTGTTTTTTAAGGTAAAAGTGAAAAACAATGAAGTGGTGTGAAATAATGAGCAGCTTTTAGCAATATATGTACAAATGGACCTCATCAAATTCCAATTTGAATTATTGAAACTTGGACAGTTTCATAAAATGGATTTTTAGGGAAGGAAGGAGAACCACTTTGCCTCTAGATCCAACTAAATGAAAGTGTTATCTAATTAATACTTTGAGTACAGAATTTCAGATTTGGAAGGAAGCACAAAGTCCTTCAGGTTCAATGTGTACATGACTAAAAGGCAGCATGATGCAGTGCAAATCGTGTTGGATTTGAAGTCAATGGAGCTGAGCTGAATCCTTGTTCTGCTACTTACAGTCTTGCGAAATTGGGAAAGTTGCAGCCTGCCTGAGCCTCAATTTCTTCCTGTACACAATGAGTGTATTAGACTAGATGGTTTCTAAAATCTCTTCCAGTTCTAAATTTGTGATTCTGTCATGGTTTTATAATATATCCAACAAATGGTCATCTAGAGTCATTTGAAGATCTTTACTGAGGGGGAAGTCTATTACCTGTCGTGGAAGTTAGATTAAAATAAATTATAGCATGGGTAATATTACATAGATTATACTAGTATAATATATACCATTTATCATTTAGCCTGAAATAAAGGGCCTTAGAGACATAGAGGATTTATTAAATTTAGCCAACGTGTATACAATAATATTCTGGTCAGGCCAGGCTAAGGCTGTTCTGATTGTTAAGGTTTGAGATTGGAACAAAGTGAGATACCCCATGGACCATCTAAAATTCAAAAGTTGGGGGCAGCTAGGTGGCACAGTGGCTAGAGCACCAGCCCTGAAGTCAGGAGGACCTGGGTTCAAATCTGAATGCAGACCAAACACTTGACACTTACTAGCTATGTTACCCTGGGCAAGTCACTTAACCCCAATTGCCTAAAAAAAAAATTAATTGAAAAATTAGAGGTTTACTTATTAATGTGCCTTTGCTAGATTCCTTTAAGACTCAACTCAAGTCTTAGCTTCAGAGTACTTTTAGGATTTGTCTCTAACATCTATTGTCTTTTCCCTCTCAGATTACTTTCTACTTGCTCACTTTATGTCTTGCATGTACCTAGTTATTTACATGTTTTCTTCCTTATTCATTTGCATGGCCCTTGAGACCAGAAACTGTTTTGGCTTTTCTTTGTAACCCCAGGACTTAACATATTGCCAGAGCAAAGAAAGCCTTTAATAAATATTTGGAAAGATATTCTGTGAAGATACCTCATTGATCCATTTCAACATAGCTCTACTTTTGTATGGTGACATGTCCTAGATGGAAGTATATGTGAAACATGAGGATACCTGACTCTTTAAGAGCTCATAATTTGTTCTTAGGTTTCCAAGAAGCTGTATCAACAAACTGAGTGTCAATCCTCTGGACCAGTTAAGTCTCATGGTTGGTCTCAATGCCTTTAGATATGTGGGGTTGGGAATGGGAGGGGGAACTACTCTATTAACATGGTACAGACCTTAATGGATGATATCCCTATCAGAAATGAGGAGAAATTTCTTTTCATTTTCTTTATAAGGCAATGAACACATAAGCAAATTAAAAGTTTGCTTCCTTACATAACACTTCTGGATTATTTGCACCTGAGTTTTTTTAACCTTGATTTCACAGCTCCATAAAGCAATAATATTACATTTTAATAGAGTAAAATCACAGTTTCAGATACTATATGGAATAATTCTTCCTATTCATATACTCCAAATAGAATGAACTTTGCTGGAGATATGTTATTTGGTATAATCTTATCACACTTTTCTTTGACAGCTATGTTTTTGATCTCCAGCTTGTAATAAAATAATGACACAGTATTCAAACTGTGAACAAAAGTAAAGGTAGACCTTCTGAGCCACTTCCTAAACCATGCTTCTCATTTTGAATATATTAACATTATTTTCAGAGAATATAGGAAAGCATGTTCTTTTTCCACAAAAAAGTTAATATAGAGGTATTTTGTAGGACAAAACAATGATAAAAATAAAACAGTGAATCTTAACACCTCTCTAATCAGATGTTGGTGGCTATTTATTTGAAGATAATAAACATATATCTCTGAGCATGTAATCAATATTTCCTAACAAACTATTCTAACTTTATACACAATTTCACACTACCCTTACTATTCTTTAGCTAAGACATTTTTCTTTTTTACATACTCAAATATAATAAAAGCTTATTTTAAAATGTAAAAAGCATTCTTAGCTCATGAACTATAGAAAAACCAGCTGTAGGCCTAATTTGGCCCTTGAACAATAGTCAATTCCTACTTTATTGTACATTTGATATAACCCCTCCTTTTTTGAGTGAAGTTAATGAGACAGAGAGAGTTGAAAGGCAGAGGCAGGATTTAAATTCAGGTCCTCTTAACCCAAATCCAACATTCCTTCCTCAGAAACACATTTGATAATTTTATAAGTTTGTAGTGAGCAAATTTCCTGACAATCCATATGCTTATTATGCTATGTTTGTATGTTTGTACATACAAAAACCTGTAAAATTGAACCCCACAAAAAAAGACAATTTTGCTTTAGAGACAGCTCATTATTTAATGGAAAACATTAGGCATATGAAAGGAAAGAGCACTGATCTTGGAGAGCTGAACTTAGAGTCATAGAACCTGAGTCTGAATTCTGTTTCAGGAACTTACTGCCTATCTGACCCTGGCAATTTACTTAAGTCTCTTTGGCTCAATTTCCTCATCTATAAAATGAGGTAAAGTTGGACCAGATGACCTCTGTAAGGTCCTTTCTAGCTGTATGATCCTATGATTCTGTGAACTTACCCTACAGTACATGTACTTTTTTTTTTCTTTTTTTGTGAGGCAGTTGGGTTTAAGTGACTTGCCCAGAATCACACAGCTAGAGAGTGTTATGTTAGGCTGGATTTGAACTCAGATCCTCCTGACTCCAGGGCCAGTGCTCTTTCCATGCCACCTAGCTGTTCCACAAGTACTTTGTTTATTGTGAGGTACATGGGCAGGGGAATATGTGTTTCAAACTTATGATTGTATCAGTGTCAGGAGGTCCTTGTGTGAAAACATCTGACAGCAATTCAGGTTGACTACTCATTTGTAACTTACAGCATGAGAAAACTTATGCTAAAATTCTTGAAGATTTTTATCCAGTTCACTGAAACTTCTCACTCTGCCTGCCTTTATTTCTTTCCCAAGAGTTTTTGGTATTTCTAATATATCTCAAATTCATATGTAATGAAAAAAATTAAGTTCTTATAATTAAATGAGTGACATGAATACACAAAAACAAAGAATTGAATAAGACCACGATTAGGTTAAATGTCCCAACCATGGTTATACAGCCAATATCTGCCAGAAATGTTTCTTGAACCCAGATCTTCATTATTACAAGGCCAATCCTGCATCCATAAAACAAAGTACCTTTGCTGTATCTGATGATTCCCATTAAATAAACAACTCTCTATTGGAAAAAAATATCTTTTCTATGGGATTGAAATCTGTGGGTACTCTGTTGTCTAGAAGAGGGGTTCTTAAACTTTTTTGTATCATAGAACTGGTAAAGGCCATGGAATCCTCAGAATAATGTTTTTAAATGAATAAAATAAAATACTTGGTATTAAAAAATTAATCAATTATTTTGGAATCAAGATATAACTTTTTTCCACTATCCTATCCAGTGTGTTCACAAACTCACTGAAATCTATCCATGGACTCCGTGGGGTATTCATGGACCCTAACTTAAGAATCCCTGATCTAGAAGATCAGGTGAAAGGCGTGACTATATTTAATAAATATTTCTCCTCTTCATCTCACAAGTATTGTTGGCAGAGAATTTAAGTGGCATCACTTCTAGAATCCTTGTGATCTAGTTTTGATAAATGTAAATAATAAGCCTGATGTTTGTCATATAATAAATGTTTGCCTTAGTAACAGCACTACACATCCCAATGGTCAAGAAATAGGTATGGATTTGCATTATTTACTGTACCAAAACAAAGTGATGTAGAAAAACAGAAAACATTCAGTCTTCTTAGAAAAACAAAAATCTACATACTAGTCACTTCTCAGTTATTCATTGGGAAAACATTTGGATGTTTTTATTTTCTTTTTCTTTATTTTAGAGATATTCTCAATTTTTAAAAGTCATATCATTAACTGCATCTCTAACATTCCATCAACTCAGTGGTAGCACATTTATTTTTGGGAATGGGGGAAGGTGGGCGTTCCCTGTCTCATTCTAAATATCCCTGGCAGCTGATAGTTGTAACATTCAAAAAACATGACTAAGAAGAAGAACATCTAAGAAAAGTCTTCTTTGTCATGATGATAACAATACTGAAGGGAGGATGGTGAGTGCATTGCCATAAATAAGAAATGAGGGCTTTGTGATCTAGAACTTCTCTAAATGAATTATTTGTATTTTTAAAATCTGTGTTCATATTCACTTAATCACGTTGAAGCTTTGAAAGATTTTGTCTACATTGAAAATAGAGACCTTCAGGTCATCCTTAATGCTAATGGTAATAGGGAGCAGCTTTAATCCATATTTGATCTGGTTCTCATTGCCATTAGAATAAATTGATATTGGGTTATATTGTATTGTTAGAGTTTTTTTAATTTTTTTGAGGGAGATATAAAAATTACAATATTAACACTCTGATGACTTTGTCTACTGAGCAAAATGAAACTAAAATACAAGCTTTTCTCAGTGGTTTTGTGTTTTCTGGTAGCTTTCCAAATTAGACTTCTTCCAATATAGATTATTGGAGTTGTAAAAGAAAATAAATTGGAATGGTAAACCTATCAATTACTGAATGTGGAAAAAATCAATCCAGAACAGTAATAACAGTATCCAATATGGCAACCATTTCATAAGTGATATCTCTACTTACAACAGAAAACAAATACTGCCAAATGGAAACTGGCATAATATGAGTGTGTTTACATGGTGATCGCGATGAACCTTGAGACCAGTTCAAACTAAGACAATTCTTACTGATTTCTCTGAGTGATATATTCTAGGGCTCCCTAGGCAAAAAGTGAAACAAAGCACTCTCTTTATTATTATTTTTTTTGCTTATTTACTGATACATACAGAACTCTTATAAAGTTTTCAAAGCCATTAAGCATATGGAATCAAAGATATCATTTCTATATTTACCAATGATTTGGGTGATGGATAGAGCGTAGGCTTATTAATTTGTGGACGACACATAACAGGTTTGTGGGGACATGATAACTATCCTTAAATATTTGAAGAATTGCTATGTTGAAGAGAAAATAGTTGTATGCTACTTGCCCAAAGAAAGCAAAATAATAATGGATGGACTTTGCAAAGAAGCAAATTTAGACCTTGATGTAAGGAAAATTTTAATAATTAAAACTATATAAAAATAATATATGCTACCTCAGGTGATGATGGATATTCCCTAAACGTTTGATGACCATTTTGTTTTTTGGGTATGTTATATAAGGGACTCTTTCTTTTAAAGTACACAGGATGTACTATAAGGCCTCTGAGGTCATTTTTAAGTACAAGATCCTATAATTCTTTTAGTAGGCTAGGCCCATAGATGATTAGAATGGCTAGGTTCAATAGATGATGAGAGTTAAAAGAAAACTGAGTGTCTGGGAACAGTTGAACTCTCTCAGGGAGGGGTATATATCTATAATCCACACCAAAAAAAGGTCAGAATGAGATACTGAAGTATAGCTTGAGGAACTATGATAACTAGAGCAGGCAATAGACCAAAAATGCAAAGAAACACTGAGAATCAGGCATTGAAAATATAGGCAAGGACGCTGGTTTTATGACTTTCTATTTTCTAGTCAAGAAGGCTAGAAAGAACAGGTGCTTGGGGGATGAATAATTAGTAAGGAGTCAGATAACTTGAGTTCTATTTCTTACTGCCTGTGTGTTTGGGTAAATCATTATCATTATCTTCTTTGATTTTTAATTTGGTGTAAAATGAAGGAGTTAGATTAAATAGCAATTTTCAGAAATATTGATATAATTAAATTGATATCCTTATAATTGAATTGAGGTCATTTAAAAAATCTTCAAAGGGCATTAATAAAAGGTTGTTGATTGGAAGAGATAACATGTTATACTGAATAGAGAGCCAAACTCAGTGAGCAGGAGTTGGGTTCAAGGCCTACCTCTGACACAAACTGGTTGACCCTGGGCAAGTTACTTAACACATGTCAATATCACCTATAAATCATAGAACAATTATTACAGTTATATACAGTTATCTGTATTACTAGACCAAGTTTCATTATAGGAGAGCTTACCATATGAATGAATTAATGAATAATAATAAATTAGTAACCATGTATTAAGCAGTAGTTAATGTGGCAGGCACCCTGATAATATAGAAAAAAGTTTCTGCCTTTAAGGACATTACACTATAATAAGACACATAAGAAAGCAAGTGATCCAAAAGGTGTGTTTTGTTCTAGGAGCTTTGGGGGAAGTGCATGATGAGATGGCCTGGGAAGATGGAGAGACAGATTAGGAAGATAAAATATCATTGAGTTCATTCACTATGAGATCCCTTTTCTTCCTTCCTCTTCAACTCACATAATTCAGATGCTTTCTTCCACTATCTCTTCCTTTAGACCTGTCTCACAAAAAAGAGGTGATCCTTCTCTTTGCCAAATGACACTCCTTTTACATGCACAAGATATGAGATTCTATCCTGTCTTCTCTGGCTGATGACTGGCACTAGAATCCCCACACTAATCTTCAAAATCTCTCAGTACACTGGCTGTTTCCCTACTGCCTAAACATACTCATGTTTCCTTCATCCTTAAAGAAAAGCAAAAACAAATAAAACATTATAATGTACTTGTTCCAGCCATCTTTGTTAGCTATGAACCCATACTTCTCCTCTATTTTGCAGCTAAACTCTTTGGAAAAGGATCTACAACTCTTTCTTTTATTTCTTTTCATATCACTTTTTTCTTAACTCTGTAAGCTCGTTTCTGATCTCATCAATCCTCTGGAAATGCTCTCTCTAAAATTATCAAGCACATTTCTGTGTTTTGAACAGAAGAAATGAAACAAGATGTTACTGAAGTAGTAGAGAGAAAGTGTATGTATGTATGTGTAGATGTACATTAGTGCGTGTGTGTGTACTTTTTACACTGTTTCCTCAATTTTCTGCTTTTATCCCTAGGTACCACTTCACCAGAGTCTTCTCAAGCTTCCCTTCATTCCTTGTATCAGTAGTTCCTTGCAGCACAGTAATATCTAATTATCTTCACATGCAAAAATTGTTCATTCATATCCCAATTAGTGGACATATATTTTATTTCGGACTTTTTGTTATTACAAAAAGTGCTGTTGTGGATATTTTTATGTTTGCTATTATAAAAAGTGTTGCTATGAATATTTTATATGTTAGACCTTTTTGTCATTAACTTACTTGTCCCTTACTCCTCTTTCTTGGAAAATAGCTTCCTAAGTGGTCCTCTTTCTTCTAGTCTTTTATTTCTCCAATCTATGCTTCACACAGTTGCAGAATGAACATTATTAAATTATAAATCTGATCATGCCACCACTCAGAAAACTTCAAAGGCTCTCTATTGCCAGGAGGATCAAATATCAACTCCACAATCTAGCTCTTAAAACCTTCCTTATAAGGCCACCAACACGTACATAATCTTATTTAATATTAATTATTCCCTTCACATATACTCCATTTTGGCCAAGTTGGCCTACCAAATTATTGCCATTCATGACATTCCATCTCCTTACACCATGCCTTTGCACAAGTGGTTCCCCACATCTGGAATGTCCTTTCTCCTCAACTACAACTTGTAAAATCCCTAGCTTCCTTCAAAGCAAAGCTCAGTCACCTTCTTTTAAATGAGGCTTTTTCTGATGACCTTACTTATTATATATCTAGATCTCTTTATATTATTTTGTGTTGTTTCATATCTACTTTGTCTTTAATTGATTGTGTACATGCTATACTATTCTAGTAGAATGTAAGTTCCTCTGGGGAATTTATATTTCTCCTTTGTCTAGCATAGTGCCTTGCATATTGTAAGCACAGTACATTTTGTTGAAGTAATTTGGGGAACATGCCAAAAAGTGGGCTCACTGGAACAAAAGATATGAACTATTTAGTAATTGCTTTTGCAAGATTACAAATTATTTCCTAGACTAATACACAGTTCTACACATTTCCCCTCCAGTAGATTCAGTCTTCTGACACCTTATAACTCCATCCCTAAGTACTCATTGATCCAGTGAAACTAGTCTCTTTGCTATTCTTGGAACAATACATTCCATGTCTCATCTCTGGAAATTTTCACTGGCTGTCTCACATGCCTGCAATGTTCTCCCTTCTTCTAACCCCCTCCTGGCTTTGTTCAAAATCCCATCCTTAGCTAAACTCCCATTTACTACATGAAGCCTTTATCACTCCCTCTTAATTCTTACCTCTCTTGATTATTTCCAATTTATCTGATATGTATCCTGTGTGATTTCCAATTTATCCTTGTTTGCACATAGTTGTTTTTCATGTTTAATCTGCCATTAAACTGTGACAACAAGAACTATCTTTTTACCTTTCTTTGTAACTCCAGTGCTTAGCACAGCTCCTGGAACATAGCAGGTACTTGATAGGTATAGCATGTAGAAGTTCCTATATTGCCTTCAACAATCTCTTAATTGTGTAAGCACTTCAAAGTCAATACAATACAAGGAAGCCAAAAGGGAAATATTTGTGATAGATATTTGGATGATAAGGTAAACAACGTATGTTATTAGTATATAGAATATTATGGTAGCTTTTGTTTTGGGATAGTCATTTTCAGAAGTGTCCGATGGGAAAATGATGATGACCTCCACAAGTTAGCATCCCAACATGACATAGCAAAAGTGGTGAAATTGCAAGCAGTATACTTTCATTCAAATGCATACAGCTGTCTTAGCAAAGTGGCGCAATATATTATTTAAATGTCTTTTCTATGAAGGATACTGAATTATTCTGCACTATTGGATACATTAGAATCATTTAACAGAAAGCAGGCAGAAATTTGAATAGAGGCTCAATAAGACTAGTCCATCAACATGAGAGCCCAGGATTATTTCAATAGTGATCAAAAACTATCAACTATTAACATATTGTGCAGGCAATCTACATTCTTATTGTATTGAAAATGAGATTTTTGATTTAATTCCAAACACTATTTGAAATCAACAATTTAGAAAAAAATACTTCCATGTATAACTCAGTAGAGGACTTATTAAGTACTTAATAAACAGTATTAAAAAACAAAAATAACATTTTCAGACATAAGTGTTTTGAAATGAAATAAATACATACACAATCTTAATAGAAAACAGCAGCCAGATAATAGAATCAGGATGATGATTATTGGTTCTGTATTATATTAGAATAGCCATTTACCTGAGAAATAGCAAATGTTACAAGAATTATAGTACTCTCAAAATGCAAGCCTTTCTCCCATAGATATTGACTGTTCTGACCACTGAAAGTAAATGTGGAGGTGAAGGGAAGGGCAGGACCAAGGTGGCGGGAGAAAAAGGGGAAGAAGTCAGGATGGGAAATGAAGAAGAAGGTGGAGACAGACAGATACACACACACACAGACACACACACACATGCACACAGAGAGAGAGAGAGAGAGAGAGAATAAAATGAGAGAATAACAAAGATCTCTAAAAGAGAGGGAAAAAGTATTATTTTACAACCCTAAGTTTTAAACCCTAAGATTAAAATTATTTTTCCATCTTTATCTCAGACATGAATGAAACTTCACTCTGGAATCACTGCCTGCCCCAGGTTTAGTGTATGGTATTTTGGGTAATCATAATTATACAAAAAGGACACATGACAACTTCTAGTAGGTTTCTTTGCCAATAGATTTGACTGACATAATAAATGAAATAACAAAAAATAATTGAAAATGTATAACAGGTAAATAGCAAAGTGAAATTCACAAAATGGGTACAATTTCCCACTGTACTTCATTGATTATTATATCTGTTATTAATATCTCAGGCAGGTCCTGGAACTCTATTTTGCCTCTGAATCACTTCATTGTAATTTCCTCAGTTTTCTTCTTAAAAGAAAGAGCCCTGTTCCTCACTCCTAGCTGGATCAGGACAAGTAAATTCTTTCTACTCCTTCCTTGCCCTACAGTGCCCTGTATAAAGGGGTATTTACACCTACTGATTTTTTTCTGGGTCTAGGATATTAATTCTTCATTTTAGTTTTTAACTCATATTAGAACATTATAAGCTGGTACTTGGTCCACAAAAAATTACCTTGAAGCTTCAATAAGCCTCAAGGTACACTTAGTAACACTGGAGTGAGAATGTCAAAGCTGATGACCTTTACCCAATGTTCATTTCATCTCAGGAAAACATCCTTGCTTCCTGTATAAGGATTAGTCCCATTCAAGTGCTTTTGATATTATTGTTCTTGTTGAACTGGTCTACACACCATTCCCCAAATAGAACTTTCCCACATGATTACCTTACCTTACCCCGTTCTTTAGTCCTGTAATGTTCTCTAGATCATCTCTTTCTCTGAAATCTTACCCATCCTTCAAGACTCAGTTCAAACATTCTTTTGCCATTTGTTCTTCCCTGAACCTCTCAACCCTGGATGAACTCTCTTCCTTTAAACTCTCATGGCACCTGCACCCCTCTTACACCATTAACATATTTTATTTTATGCTATAGTAATTTCACTGTCACCTCTCCTACTAGAGTGGTGATCTTTGGAGTTAAATGCCTTTTATTTCCTTTTGAATCTAGTGTAGAGCTCTTTGCAGATAATGAACACAATAAATCACATAAAATTTACTATATGAAATAAATATATATTGTCTAAGCTATCCGCTAGCTGAGAGAGTAAAAACTAGTAGGAGTCACAATTCTTGTTTCTCTAGCTTTCCTAAGACCTTTGAATCTTGGAGGAGACATGCTTAATGTGCATTGTACCTCTGCATGACTTATTCATTTTCTGTCCTCATTATATCTAACTTCTTTAAGTTATGAGCCACTTTGGTTTTAGACTCCTAGACATACCTCTCAAAAGGACCTGTAAGTGCACAGTATCATATATAAATGAAAACTTCAAAATTCACAAACAAGTGATTCCACATTGCTTCATGGAAGCCCAAAGAAGTCCATAGTTAATTTACTTGCTTATTATTAAATTCTGCTTTTCTCAAAACATCTGACTTGTGCCACACAATTTGATCCTATGATGAAAATATTAATGCTATTTTATTTTTCAGAGCTTACCAGAATTTTTCCAGAGTCCAAATTTCTATATTCTTTGAAATTGTCTTTCAGATAAAATATTTTGCTAGGTATAAAAATAGTTCCTCATTCAAATACATTTGAGGAATATGCCCAATTCTGTCAGCTTTTAGTAATACTGCCAAACCACTGGGTAGTGCTAATGACTTTTATTGGACTGCTATAAGGAACACAGTTTTCTTTTTGCCTTCCAATATTTCATTATGTTCTAAAAACATCATAAGAAGTTTCCCATATGTAGCAACTCTGAAAAGAAATTATGTTCACTAAACATCAACCAGTTTCTCTGCCAAAAGAGAATTTTTTTTTGTCTCTGACATCATTTCTCCTTTATTTTCTGAACTGCCTTTTTCCATTTTCACAAACCAGTGGTTACTTTTAATGCAGTATGGTCTACTGCAAAGATCCCTGGCATGGAGCCAAGAGAACTGGGCAAGTCACTTAGCCTCAGATTATGCAACTATAAAAAGAGGCTAATTATATTTATATTAGCTATCTCATAGTGTTGTTATGAGAATCAAGTTTTGTTTATCTTGTCACTATAATTCTTATCATCATCAATAGTAGTAATATTGAAAAAACAATACTTATTGCCATAGAATAAAATTCTAGTTATCATTTTCATCTTGCACATTTATTAAACTCCTTATAAAAGCCATCCTGTCTATGAGGTGCTATGAAACACAAAATTAATGTATTCTTGCCCTCAAGGAGTTTATAATGTAATATTTTCCCTCCAGTGGTTAGTTTCAGATTATTCAGAAAAAAAATTCCACTTTAAATTATTTAGCATACATTTGTGAGAATTTAAGACTGAAACTAAAAATATAATATCAGAAAGAAATAATATGTGCCCAAAACATGTCTTCTCTCTCATTTGGTGTTCTTCATGAATCTGGCTAACATTTCATTTAAGGAACAATTAGGTACAACTATACCTTTAAATTTTCCAGTTTAAAAAAAAAAAGAGATCAAAAATCTGACGTTACCTACTCCAGTTACTATTTATATGATAAATAATATATATCTACCAAGGTCAATTTAGTTACATTACATTCTTAAATTTCCTGGGACTCTGCTTCTTCTATCACTACATTTCTAAACATTTCTGGAAGCCTTTTTGGTGCTACAAAATGTACTTCAATCTTCTGCTTGAGTTACATGCTTTAAAAAAAAAATACAAATGTGCAAGGATCTTTGCAGCCTTATTTTGTGGATGACGAAACAAAGTGTTATTGTTAATTTCCCCAGGTGCTCATTAAAAGAGTAGCAGAATGAAAATGTGGACTAAAATCTCAGATCCTTCATTTTCTGTGGTCATTTCAGTGTGCTCCACAACCAACAAATTAATTGATTCCATTATGATATTCATGGGTTCTACTTTTTAAAGAGATGCTTATTATCAGATCAAATAAGACAAAATATGTAAAGTGCTTTGTAAACTTTAAAACACTATATAAATGCTGCATATGGTTATAATGATAATGGTGATGGGCCTTAAAAGTAGCTTGAATAGAAGAAGGGAAGGGAACACACATTTTAAATCTCCTACTATGTGCCAGGCACAGTTTAGTACTTTACAGGAATCTGATTTGATCCTCAAAACAACTTTGTAAGGTAGGTATTATTGTAGTTCCCATTGTACAATTTAAGAAACTAACATAGAGGTTGAATGACTTTTCTGGGGTAACAAAGATAGTAAGTGTTCAAAGCAGGATTTGAACTGAGTTCTTCTGACTACAGGTCCATTGCTCTACCTGTTGTGTCACCTAGCTGATCAGCCATTGGGTTCCATGGAAAAAGAGCATTTTCCAACTAATAGGGCCATTACAAAATGTCTAACCCAACTCACTTTTGTTACATATGAAGAAGCTGAGGTGCAGAGAAATAAAACAACATGTTTAAGGGCCTGTGGATAGTTGGTGACAAAACTGGAATTGAACCCATGTAATACTTCTGGTTCTATGCTGCATTCCTGGGGTTATAAAATCGTAGAACTAGAGCTCAAAGGAAGCTTGCAGGTAATTTGTTACACTCCCTAATTTGAGAGATGAGGAAATGGAGACACAGACAGCTTAAGCGATTTACCCAAGATCATGTAGATAGTAAGTGTTAGAGGTGGAATTTGAACCCCAAACCTATAACTCAACATTCCTTACCCATACCATTACATCATGAAGGTGCTGAAAAGGAAATCAGTTGGAATCAATGTTTCCTTCTTTTGATGTCACAGCACTTTATTTGTGTTTATCTTATCCACTTATCACATAATATTTTGTGTTATATCATAGTGTAGCACTTGGAAACCCCCTTCTTAAACATAGGATCCCTGGAAAAGCTACCCTAGTCACAAGGCATTCTTGGTATCCAGTCAAAACTCTATCAATGTTTATCTCTACTAGCCAGTCATTTTATTGGCTATACTCTTGTCCTTTTTGCCATTTTGACCCTTTAGTGAATCTGTTCAATTCTCCTCTATCCTCATTTCTCAAGTTCCTACCGCCTTATCCTTTTTTTTGATAATTAATTAATTTTAGTTTTCAACATTCACTTCTATAAGATTTTGAGTTTTATATTTTCTCCCCCTCTCCTCCCCCCCCCCCCAAGATGGTATACAATCTGATATAGGCTCTACATATACATTCATGTTACATATTACATGTTACATTAGTCATGATGTACAGAATAATTAGAACTAATGGGAGTAACTATGAGAAGGAAGCAATAAAATAAAACAACAAAGGAAAAGGAGGGCAAATAGTATGGTTCCATCTGTATTCAGACTCCATATTTCTTCCTCTGTGTGTGGATAGCAATTTCCATCATGATTCTTTTTGAGTTGTCTTAGATTCTTGCAGTGCTGTGAATAGCCAAATCTATCAAAGTCAGTTATTGAATAATGTCTCTGTTACTGTGTACAGTGTTCTCCTGGTTCTGCTCATTTCACTCTGCATCAGTTCATGTAAGTCTTTCCAAGTTTTTTGAAGTCTGCCTGCTCATCATTTCTTACAGCACAATAATATTCCATTACATTCATATATCATAACTTGTTCAGTCATTCCCTAATTGATGGGCATTCCCGCAATTTCCGATTCTTTGCCACAACAAAAACAGCTGCTATAAATATTTTTGTACAGGTAGGTCCTTTCCCCATTTTTGTGATCTCTTTGGTACACAGATCTAGAAGTGATATTGCTGGGTTAAAGGGATGCACAATTTTATAGCCCTTTGGGCATAGTTCCAAATTGCTTTCCAAAATGGTTGGATCATTTCACAACGAGTGTTCTATTTTCCCACATCTTCTCCAACATTTATCATTGTCTTATTTTGCCATGTTGGCCAATCTGATAGGTGTGATGTGGTACCCCAGAGTCATTTTGATTTGCGTTTCTCAAATCAATAGTGACTTAGAACATTTTTTCATGACTACAGACAGCTTTAGTTTCTTCCACTGAAAACTTCCTGTTCATATCATTTGACCATTTATCAGTTGGTGAATGACTTGCATTCTCATAAATTTGACTCAATTCTCCATATATTTTAGAAATGAGGCATTTATCAGAGACACTGGTAATAAAAATGTTTTCCCAGTTTTCTGTTTCCCTCCTAATCTTGGATATATTGGCTTTATTTGTGCAAAAACTTTTTAATTTAGTTTAATCAAAATTATCTATTTTGCATTTCATAATGTTCTCTAGCTCTTGTATGGTCTTAAAGTCTTCCTTTCTCTATAGATCCAAAAGTTAAATTATTTCTTGCTCTTCTAGTTTGCTTATAGTATCAGTCTTTCTATCTAAATCATGTACCCATTTTGACTTTATCTTGGTTTAAGGAATAAGATGTTAGTCTATGCCCAATTTCTGCCATACATTTTTCCAGTTTTTCCAGCAGTTTTTGCTAAATAGTGATTTCTTATCCCAGAAGCTGGAGTCCTTGGATTTATCAAATAGTAGATTAGTCTGTTCATTGGCTATTGTGTCTTGCATACCTAATCTATTCCACTGATCCACCACTCTATTTCTTAGTCAGCACCAAGTAGTTATGATGATTGTTGCTTATAATACAATTTAAGATCTGGTATAACTAAGCCCCCTTCCCTTCTATTTCTTTTCATTAGTTCCTTTGATATTCTTAGCCCCCTCATCCTAACAAAGGTCATGTCCTGTCAACTTCCTGCCTTGCATTGTTTCCACAACACATTTCCTTCATCCCTATTCTTGGGCTATGGAATGAAGCTGGGAAAAATTACAAATTATGCTTACTAGAATATATAAAAATTTGTTATATAATCTCAAGCCAATCCTTTTAAACTTTCCTAATTGATTTATTTTTCAACTCACCACAATGGCTTTTCATAATCCTTTAATTCTTCTTCAGATTTCCCATGGATTTCCCTCTCCTCACTCTTTCATGTGAGACCTTTTTTCACATTTCATTGAAAATAAAATTAAATCATTTACTCTGAGCTCCCTCTCTCCTCTTCTAATGTCATTAAGATTTTATTCATTATCTCTTTCAGCTCTGTCTCACATGAATAGTTGGCCATTCTGGCAAAAGCAAACTCCTTTGCATATACAAGGAAAGTCATTCCAACGCCTCTTTTCTCTAGCATATTGCCACATGAGCATTCCAACACTTTCACTAAACTTCATAGTCTACCATTCTACAGTTGCTTTTATGATCTATAACTACATCCATGTCTTGTTCACTTAAAACAAAACAAAACAAAACAAACAAAAAAAAACCTTCATTTGATCCATTCGTACTTTTTAAAAAATTTTCAACATTCACCTTTATAATATTTAGAGTTTCAAATATTTTCTCTCTCTCCCTCTCCTCCAATCTCCCCAGGACAGCAAGCAATTTCATATAGGTTATATATGTGCAATCATATTAAACATATTTCCACATTAGTCATGTTGTGAAAGAAGGATCAGAATTAAAGGGAAAAAAACCATAAGAAAGAAAAAGTGAAAATAGAATGCTTTGATCTTCATTCAGACTTCATAGTTCTTTCTCTGTGTGTGGATAGCTTTTTCATCATGAGTTTTTTGAAATTGTCTTAGATCCTTGTGTTGCTGAGAAGGGCTGAGTCTATCAACTTTAATCATTGCACAACATGACTGTTACTGTGCACAATGTTCTCTTGGTTCTACTCACTTCACTCAGCATCAGTCCATGTAAGTCTTTCAAGTTTTTTTGAAGTTTACCTGCTCATCATTTCTTATAGTACAATAATATTCCATTACATTCATATACCACAACTTGTTTAGCCATTTCCCAATTGATGGGCATCTCCTCCATTTCCTATTCTTTGCTACCACAAAAAGAACTGCTATAAATATTTTTGTACATGTGAGACCTTTACCTTTTTTTAATGATCTCTTTGGGATACAGACCTAGAGGTAGTATTGCTGGGTCAAAGGGTATGCTCAGTTTTATAGCCTTTTGGGCATAGTTCCAAATTGTTCTCCAGAATGGTTGGATCAGTTCACAACTACACCAACAATGCATTAGTGTTTCAATTTTCCTGCATTTTCTCCCACAGTTATCATTTTCCCTTCTTTTTGTCATGTTAGCAAATCTGCCAGATGTGAGGTGGTACCTCAGAGCTGTTTTAATTTGCATTTCTCTAGTCAATAGTGATTGGGAGCATGTTTTCATATGGTTATAGATAGCTTTAATTTCTTCATCTGAA
This sequence comes from Vombatus ursinus, assembly GCF_900497805.2. Classification (NCBI taxonomy): domain Eukaryota; kingdom Metazoa; phylum Chordata; class Mammalia; order Diprotodontia; family Vombatidae; genus Vombatus; species Vombatus ursinus. The sequence continues at coordinate 68,406,117 of NW_020954596.1, forward strand.
AACTGCCTGTTCATATCCTTTGACCATTTATCAAATGGGGGATGACTTGTATTCTTATAAATTTGACTTAATTCTTTATATATTTTAGAATTGAGACCTTTATCAGAAACTCTGGTAGTAAAAATTGTTTCCCAGCTTTCTGCTTTCCATTTAATCTTGGTTGTATTGTCTTTGTGTGAAACTTTTTAATTTAATGTAATCAAAACTATCCATTTTGCATTACTTAATGTGATCCATCCATGCTTGATAGCTAATATCCTATCTTTCTCTTCTCTGAGAGGAAGCTAGGTGGAGTAGTAGAGAGAGCACTGGGCCATTAGTGATGAAGATCTGATTTCAAACCATCCTCAGACAGGTAGGTACTAGCTGTGTGACCTTGGGCAAGCCACTTAACTTCTGTTGACTTCAGTTTCCTCAACTGTAAAATAGGGATAATAATAGCACCTACCTCCCAGGATTGCTGTGAAAATAAAATGAAATAGTATTTGTAAAGCACTTCATGCAGTGTCTGGCACATATCAGATACTTAATAATGTTATTTCCTTCTCTCACAGAAAAAAAAGTCATCTACAATTGGTGCAGAAAAAAAAGGGATCTTCAATTGTTGTCTCTACTCCCTTTTCTCCGACTCTCTTTTTAACTATTCACACTGGCGTCTGAGCTCAGCATTCAACTACAACTGCTCTCTTCAGTGTTATCAAAGAGTGTCCCCCAAAGTGCTGTCTTTGGCCCTCTTTTGTGCAATGTGGTTTGAATTCAAATATTAGTTCTAGGTAGAAGATTCAGTGATCGTTTTATTCAGATCTAACCTCTCTCCCAATCTTCATTTTTAAATCTCCAACTTTCTCCTCAACACTCTGAATGGGATGTTCCATAAACATCTTAAACTCAACATGTCCAAAGTTGAACTCATTATTTTTCCCTATGCTCTCTTCTAAACTTCCTCTATACTAATCTAGGGCAACACCATTTTACTACTCACCCTCACTTTTATCTCACCTCTCAAATCCGATCACTTGTCAATTGCTGTTGATCCTTGGGGATTCTAGGGCAGTAAGGTGATTGCAATAGATACAGTGCTGGAGTCAAGAAGATTTATGTTCCTGAGTTCAAATCTGGCCTTAAATACTTACTAGCTATGAGCTGGAGAAGGAAATGGCAAACCACTCCAATATCTTTGTGAAGAAAACCCTAAATGGGGTGACTGAAAATGACTGAACAACAACACAGTTTATTCTAGCCTCACAATATCTCTGATATGCCAACTTCTCTTCTGATATTGCCACCACTATAGTGCAGGACCTCATCTCTTCATATCTATAATTGCAATGGTCTTCTGGTTGGTCTCCTTGTCTCTTTTCTCCGCATTCTAGTCTTTCCTCCACTCAGTTATCAGAGTGATATTCTTAAAGTACAAGTCTGACTATGTTATGCCCCATCTTCCCCATTCAATATACAGTATTCTAGTGGCTCCCTATTTTTTTAAGTTCATTGTATTTTATCTTTTTCCTTGATAATTAATTAATTTATTTTTAGTTTACAATATTTACTTCCATAATGTTTTGAGTGTATTGGCTCCCTATTGATTCCAGGGCCAAATATAAAAATCTGTGATTTTTAAATCTCTGCATAACCTACCACTTCCTACATTTCCAGTCTTTTTAAACTTAAATCTTCTTCATTTGCTCTGTGATTCAGACATGCTGACTTCCTTGCTGTGCCTCCCATAAGACAATCCATCTTCCAACTCTGCATTTTCACTGTTATCTCCCATGCCTAGAATGTTCTACCTCTTCTACTTGCTCTCTTTCCTCACTTTCTTCATGTTTCAGCACAAAAATGATCTTCTGCAAGCAACCTTTCCCAGTAGCCTGTAATCTTAATATCTTCCCTCTGATATTACCTCCAATTGACCCTTTATACACACACACACACACACACACACACACAGACACACACACAGAGTTATTTTCATGTTGCCTCACCCATTATAATAAAAGCTCAGTGAGGATAGGGACTGTTTTCTTGGTATCCTCAGTGCTTAGCTGAGTGCCTGGCATATAGCAATAGCTTAATACATACTTCTTGAAAAATAAAATGTAGAAATGCTTCTTGACTGACTGACAGTCAAGTGATACAATCAACTTAGAGAACAGGATTCAGTGAAATAGCAAAGGAAGAATGTGACAATGACAAATTTCTCCTACATATCTCAGAGAGTATCTCACTCAAATAAATGTATCAAACAATTTAAAATCTCTGTGCTTATCTACATGATTTAACAGTGGCAATGCAATTCTTCTATAGTTGTGCAGACACAGCTATGTACATAATAAGTTCAAGAAATACTTTTTTTAAAAATCCATTAATCATTCATTTATTCTTGGAAAAATGTTTTAAAAACAAATGAAATGTATAAAAATTTTAAACATCAATTAAATTAAAAGTTATTTATCTATGTATGCAAATAGCATTTATATCTACCTATATATGTATCAAGTTATGCACATAATCTATGTATGTATGTAGGTGTGTATGTTTTATCCATCTATCAATCTTTCTGTGATTGATCTTTCTATAAAGGTTCATAGACTCCATGTTAAGAACCTCTGACTTAAATTTTCACTGGTAGATTGTATAAAAGAAAACTGTCATGTAGCTATATAATTTCATAATGGAAAACAATTTGCCCCTAACTAGCAGTTTGGATATTGTTTCAAGGTTTATGCTAAGATGGAAAAGAAATAAATTTCAACTTTAAGAAATGCTTTACTATGGAAAACATGCAACTAAGGGATTATTATGGAAATTTCATTGTTTAAATTCAATTGTTAGAACTCATTAATCCTAATCCCAAACTCAGTTCTGACTTCTTTAAACCTCTTATTTGCGTGCACTATTATTTAAAGATAGGTGCATAGAAAGTAACATAGTATAATGGGTGGAAAATAGTGAGTATAGAATGTAGTTTGAGTCATTGACCTGCCACTAACTAGCTATAAATTTTGGTAGATTATCTTCACTTTCTCTGGAGTCTGTTTTTTTTTTTCTTTTTGAATTCTCTCTCTCTCTCTCTCTCTCTCTCTCTCTCTCTCTCTCTCTCTCTCTCTCTCTTTCTTTCTCTCTCTCTTTAATGAAGGCATTTGGTTAGATAATTCAGAAAGTACACTACAATTCTGAGAGTCTGAGGTCTATGTTTCTATAATCTTGCTTATCCCAAAGGACAGACATCAATAGGAAACAATGTAGGGGTGGTGGTCCATCTGTATTACTTAACTGCACTCTTATTATCTTAAGCCTTTGACCAGCTTCCTCATCTCCTCAGAGCCTTTGCCTTGAAGTTTTTGGAATAAATTTTATGTTCGTCTTGTGCTTCTCGCTACTCCCAGTATTATCACTTATTAATCTGTATTTAAAGTAAAGGAAACTGATTTTTACCTTGGTGGTTAGGAAATCACTGAAGGAATTTTGGGAATCAGCACTGTGCTCTAGATTCATTAGAAGAAGGACAGGTAGGTGGTGCAGTGGATAGAGCTCCAGCCTGGGAGGAAGAGTTGAGTTCAAATCTGATGTCAGACACTTGATGCTTACTAACTGTGTCACCCTGGGCAAGTCACTTAACCCTGATTGCCTAAGCAAAATAAATAAATAAATAATCAGAGGACTACTTTTCATTGAATTTAAGCCACCAACTAAAATAAATATGCTCAGTAATATGAATGTTGTCAACCCAAACATGTAGAGTATAATTTGAGGCAAATAAGACATTTCTAAACAATGTCTAAAGATTTCATTTTTGCCAACAAAATCTTACAAACAAAAATGAAATTTCTAATAGCTAAAAATCTAATACTGAGTCATTTCTCCCCCAAATTCTTCTTCCTTATAGTTTATATAAAGCTATACTTCTTTCAACATGAGCTCTTTATTTTCATAATTTTTTTTGCTGTTAAAAAATTTAATCATAACTTGCCCATCAGCTTTTTTAATTAAAAGAAATATTGTAAGTTACTAGTCCCAAAGAGGGAACTAGTTCTTTTGATAGGTCATCATGAAGACTTTTTAGCAATTTCAAAAAAAAAGGTACAATTGGAAATCATATCAGCTCTGTAAATAGAACTTAATACAGCCTTAGATTTATAATATGAAAGTTTTTTTATATGAAAGAGAGGAAATAACTCTGAACTAACATAATGCAATTTTCCTTTATACAAATTACCCTTTTATTATGCTTGCTGATATTCACATTCATCAGCCTAAATGCCTTAGTGAAATGATATTTCATTTTACTGGTCTCCGCCTAGTTTTAACAAAGAGATATCAGAAACCTGTTACTAAGGAAAGTTATTAAATCACAAGCCCACTCTGTCCTTACTTATAGTGAAATATGCTAATTTAGAAAGGGCTCAGAACATTTAAACTCCCTGAGGGAAGTAGCCAAGAGATAACCCATTGACCCAGGGTCTAACAAAAGAGTCAGTCACAGAGGGAATATGCAAAGCAGTAATTTTGTAGGCTACCAATACACCAAGTATGGTGGAACTCAATACTGCAGACTGTTCTTAGAAGCACAAATTTCAAAAAGGTTCCCTACATTTTGTGACTAGCCAAATGTGGTAAGAGCAGAATCTGTTTTATATAGGCTGGGCTGGTCCTTTAAGGGTATGGAGTAGTCCCTTGTATTTGTCATCCATGGCAACAAAGGTCCAGCCAATGGCAATTTGTTTTAAGAGTTTTAGAGAGTTTCTTTCCCTCTTTAAGGAATACCTTCCTGCCTGTTATAGTGCCAAATGTGGAAGGAGAGGGAAGTAATAATTTTTCTTAATATTTTAACTAAGAAATTAATGCTTTTAATTCTTTGTCATTATTAAATGCCAAAATCCTTTGTCATTATTGAATTTTCTAGTCCACAAAATCATCATTGCATTCTAATCTTGAGTCTGAATACTCACCCAGATTATTGGGCCAACCTTAGACAAAATACGAAGTAGATAAAATATATTTTTGGCCCTTCTCTTGATTTCTAGTTTGTGCTCCCACTCCAATTTGTACCCTACACTGATTGCTTAATTCTGAAAATTTGGCTCTTAATTTCCCAAAGGTCCCTCCTATGGCACCCCATCTAAGCCTGGCCTTCTCTGATAGTAACCCATGCTTTACAATTTTTTAAAAATTTCACCTTACTTGTCATTCCACATATCAAACTTCATTGATTCAGTTCCTTGTGGGGCTATGAAAATCTAAGTAGTCTGAAAAATGAATTTACCTTAAGGGGTTAATATTAAATAGCAGCTTAATACTTATTCCCTTTTGAGATAACACTTGCATTAAAAAAAAAGGTTCTTCAGAGGTTTAATCCAAAGGACTAATTAATGTTTTAATTTTTAACCAATGACATCAAAGACTTGTACCTCTGGTAAGAATGATTTTAGAGATTTCAGAGGAATTGGGTCTCACCCTCAAATTATTCTAGGTAGACAACTTGGGAGCACCAGCCATTTTGTTTCATACTAATAAAAAGTGAATGTCTTTAAGTAGCAATGAAATCAGTTGTGCTTTTAGTTACACAACATGAAGTGGACAAAAAGCTATGAGCCTGGAGTCAGAAGAGAATTAGTTTGAATGGATCTGACAATTACTACCTGTACGACCCTACCTGAATCACTTAACCATACTGAACTTTACTCTCATCATCTAAAACAAAAAGGCAGAGGGGAAATAGAAGTTACCCTTCTCAGAGTTTTTTTTTTTTTTGTGGTGAAAACACTTTGTAAACATTTCAACAACTTCATAAATGAAAGTTATTATTTACTAAACATCTTTGTCAACAAAAGGGCATCTTCGTTTATAGGCTTACAACCAGAATACGTAAAAGTTTAACTACAATGAACATAATTTGGCCATTAGTGAAAAATCTGAATCTAACTCCCCTTTCTGTCACAGCCTCCAATTTGAATCTCTAATCTATTAATAGTCTATTGGTATTTCTCCCTAATTTATTATTCATGAATTCAATTTTATTCATCTAGCACTTATTAAGTACCTACTATGTGTCAGAATAGAGAAATGTTAGAAGATTGGGTTCACTCTATTTCGAATCCAAATGTAATGAAAAAATGATTTGACATTTTTATGACTTGAAAACTCTTTTCTGTCTGACATGGCTTAAATGTATTCTAGATAAGACTCACAATTCTTGCAGCTTTAACAAAAGGTACTTCTGAAGTTTTGGTGATCAGGCATTACTAAGGACTCAGGAGCCTTACTAACTAATGCAAGCCTGATTTCTGAGAGCTGGAGAAGTTGACTAAATAAATATCAACTTATATATTATACTGAAGTATTTTGAAAGTGTTGTTTGATTGAGGAATGCACTCTTCTGCCTTAATAAAAGGCTATGAATTTTGCATTAAATAATTTATATAACTTGCTTAATGAGAAGTTCAACTTAAAACATTTAATGCTCTGTAGCATTACAAATGCTCCTTTACTCTTCTCATGCAGGTTTTGCCATGTATATTTTTAAAATTTTAATCTTTTAAAAATTATTTTAAAGCCTTTTTTTCGCATCATTGCCTACTTACCTTTCCCACTCCTCCTCCTTCCCCACCCCCATGAGTCCTACATGGTATAAATGCAGAAACAGTTAAGTAGAACAAATCAGTAAAATGACAACATTTTACATCTGTAATTCTCTGAGTCTACTGAGAGAAAGGCAGTGGGTGTCTTCTTTGGTTATCTAAGAACAAGACCAGGCTAACTCCATCTAACTGGAGTTCAGATACCTTTTAATGTTGTTTTAATTTACACTGGTTTAGTCATTATATATGTTATTTATTCTTTGTTCTACTTATTTCACTATATAACAATCAATTCATACAAGTCTTCCCTTGTTTCTTAAAATTCCTTACATTAAACTGTTCTTATAACAATTATATTCTACTATATCACATGTTACAAATAATATATTTGTTCTGTATTTTAGATGTATTTTATTTCTAGAATTTTAACTTACACTTTAGTCTCAGGTCAAAAAATTCACTTGTAAGAATAACCAATGATGCTATTTCATGGATTGACAAAGTATATTATCAACAGCATTCCTAAGATTCTATGGAGAAGAAAAAAAATGCCCAGCTCTCTCTTAGCCTCACTAATATTCAATGTCAGAAGGAAATGAAATGTCTTAGGAAGTTTTTAGATCACAGACCAAGTCAGTAGCAGTAGCAACAAGTCAGAACAAAACTTATTGACCTTGCCAAACTTTCACTTTCTTTGTGCAAAACAATACATCTATTAGTTATAACCTGCTTATCTCAAATTTAATTAAATCTCCTAACCCTGAAGTTATCAGTCAGTAAACATATCTTAGATTTTACTTTAGATCATAGGACTCCAAATTTAGAACTAGAAGGGCAATGAGAGTGCTTAAAAGATAGGGCTTTCATTTTAAAGAAGGGGAAACTGAGATTCAGAGACATTTAAGTGACTTGTCCAAAGTCACACAAGTATATAGCACAGAGAATATTCAAATTCAGTTCCTCAGACTCCGTATTCATTGTCCATTCTTCTATACCACACTACCTCTTATAGATGTTGTTATTGTTGTTGTTGTTTGTCCTTCACTCTGGAAGAGGACCATGACATCAGGGAGGTGATACCCATGACTTGCAAGTGAATTGGATTTAAGTGAGGGAGGGCTGTGCAAACCAGCCTCAAAAAATATGAAAGTATGTGTGTGTGTGTGTGTGTGTGTGTGTGTGTGTGTGTTGTAGAGAGGGAGAGAGAAAAGGAAGAGTAGAAGGAAGAGAGAAACAAAGGAAGTGTTGCATGGAAGACAGAAGCCTAGTATTCAAGTCAGAAAGACCTAGGTTACATATACTGGTTGTGTGACCACAGGGAAGCCATTTAATCTCTCATTGCCCTAGGAAGTGATATAAATCCAAATCCTTAATTTCCAAAGTAGGTGCCTATCTACATTGATAAAGTTTTTTCAATAGAAGTTCTCTTTATATGACAATGAAATGAAATCCAATTCTCTCTCTCTTTCTCTCTCTCTAGCTATCTCTTTTCCCCTCTCTTTCCTTTCTCTCTAAATAAATATATGTTTGTATAATTATGTATGTACAACCATACATCTGTGCATATGTGTGTATTGACATGCATTCATATAGAGGTTTGCAAAGCACTTTACAAATATTATCTCATTTTATCCTGACAACAATCCTGTGAGATAGATACTATTATTATCTTTATTTAACAGATGAGAAACTGAGGCAGACAACACTTAAGTGATTTGCTCAGGGTGACAAAGCTAGTATGTGTTTGAGTCTGGATTTGAACTCAGATTACACTGATTTCTTGTTTCTATCAGACTCCAGATTTCTAGTACCCAACCCATTGTACCACCTGGTCAATATTTTTATTCATGTTCTTGTAAGTCATGTGCAAATAATATTGTAAAATGGTAAAGGGAATTAACACATAAATAATAAATTGTTGAATCAGTGTATCAGTAGCTAGAAAGAATTAATAGTGCATATAGTCTCTCCCCAATTAAAGCAAATGGGGTAAGGGGCACTTAGAAAGCAATCATTCAGGAAATTAAAATATTTTAATATAATAATATTGAGGAAATTCCAGTAAGCAGGGGTAATCAAAAGTCCAGATTATAGTCAGAAGTCATTGATGCAATATTATTCGCCAAGCATTTATTAAATACTTACTTTGTGCAAAACATTCTGCAAGACAATGGGGGGTAGAAAAAATCCAATGAAAAGCAGTACCAGCCCCTAAAGAGCTTATATCAATAAGTTGCTGACTGTATATCACTAAGGTAGCAATAATCCTTATTTTACTCAATACAGATAACTATGCTTTTATTACCAGAAAGTGTGATAGGAAATGTTAAATAAACTCTAGGATGGAAGTAGATGCTTAATATGTTGCTTATATTTCTATCCCCTATGCTTATGTAGATTTTTCATAATTATGTAAGCATATGGCTGACTTAACACATTTTATATGCTATCTGAAAGCAAGCATTATGTATGTATACAGGCAGTTCTCAATTTAAAAAAAAAAGTCAACTTGCAAACAGATCCTACCACCCTTACCCCTACCTTCCCCACTGCTACTTCAAGAGATTAATTGTGAATGAAACTAGACTTTTTTTTTTTTAGAAAGCATCAGAATTCAGAAATAGAGGAAGAAAATGGTATGATAGAAAGTGTTAGATTTCAAGTCAAAAGACATGGGTTCACAAGTCAGATCTGCCAATTATTACCTAAATAAATCTTGGAAAAGTTTCTTATCTTCCTTGGCTTTTTTTTCCTCACCTGCAAAGTGTGAGAGTTGAACTCAATGACTCCAAAGGTCTCCTCCAAGTCTAAATTCATGAACCTTTGAAATAGGATAAAAAAACCCATGAAAAGTAGGATCAAGTCTGTGGGTACAGTCTATAAGCATGCACGCGCACACACACACACACACACACACACACACACACACACACACTCTACCTGGAATATAACTTTTTAATTTATCTAAGTGTGAAAAATTTGAAATTCTACCTCTATGAAGGTTAAGAGACTATCTTCCATTAATTAATCAGATTGTTTTTCTTTAAGCATCTAGCTGCTCTGGAAGATAGGAGTTTTAATTGTTTGTAAGGTTAGGTAGTAGGGGTAAGATACAGTAGGATATGTCATGCTAAGCAATTAATTCTAAGAGTTCTGTAGACTTACCAAAAAGACACATGACTCTTATCACAGCAGTAAGTGATCTGACTTTCCAGATTATTGAAATAAAGTTAGCAAAGCTTGAAAGTATATCAAATGATCATAGATTTAGAGCTAGAATTATTTTTCCTTTTCCTTAAGTGCATTGCTTAGCACTTTATCATAATGAACCTAGTTTGGCAATTTTCTTCCCTCTCACAGAATCTAAATGTATCTTATTACTTTCTTGGCATTTCACTACCCAGAAGAGTTTAGGGTTGCCTGTATACTTCCTTTTCATTTATATTATTATACTTTATACAGTATATTTTATACTTCCTGATCATTTATCCAAATCCCCAGATAATACAAATTTCAGTAGCATTTGGTGTAGATCTTTGTTAAAGGCTTTTTGAGTATGTAAATAGATGGTATTCATTTATTCATTTAAACAAATAAAAATGCATATTTATTTCCTCAACATATGGAATAGACACTTAGAAATGATTTCTTTTGTTTTAATATTTTTTCTTGTATTCCATAAAAGTTATATTTGCTTTTTTGTGATCATTATGCTTCTTATTCTAGAAATTAAAACTCACTTATTTTTCTGGTTCCTTTCTTTTAAATGTAATACTTTTGTTGCATATGATTTTATCATGTAAGTTCAACGGTCTTACGAGCTTTTCAATGTGATTTGCAAAGCATTCAGAAGGTATAAGTTTTCTAAAATGCTATTATTAGGGCAATATCTTTGGTGAATGAAATACTTGACTTAAGTAATTTCAATAGATAACTGAAACAGCTTCTATGTACCAAAAGCTTATTTGAAATATTTGGAGGTTTCTGTATATCTTTTGTAAGTCATTACTGCCTTCTTAAACATAGTGTACTGGGTATAACTTGATATTGTCTTGATGCCTCAGGGTTATTTTTATGATTGTGAGAGGAAGCTAGGCATAATAGATGAAGGCTATTCCTAAGTTATTTCTAGCTGACTCAAGAATGTGTAGAAGATCCTAAAGTTCTCATTTGGTCCACAAATGTATTCCCTTAGGATGCCACTTAGACTTTAGGTATCGATTTCCACAGTATGAAGTAACCATTTCATATGTTTCCATCCCCATATTATGCTGACACTGGAAATGTTTGGAAGGTAGGTTAAACCCCCAAGATGAAACTACCAACAATGAAAGACAGGTGAAAGTACTCCCAAGGTGAGACTTAATTGTCTTAGGATAATTTTCTTAAGAAACAAGGAACTAAGGTGGGGAGTACCTGCTTATTCAAAAGGTAGAAGTTTCTATTATATAGTGCAAGCATAAACATCTATCATCTATCTATCTATATCAATCTATATCTATATTTTATCTATATCAACATATCTATCTATAAAAAAAACATATCTAAGTTGCTCTTTTCTACATATATGTCAAGTGAAAGGAATTGAGGCACCCAGATTTTAGGGTAGTAGGTTTCTGACAGTATACCTGTACTACATGGGTCAGATATATTTAGTATTTGATCACATCCAGAGTTTTTAAAATTATCTACATCAAACCAATTATATGTTCATGAAATATAGTTGTAACCCCTGACCCATGGTCTCACAATTTTGGCCATATGCAAATTAGGTTTGATTCTGGGGGTCATGACCACAAGAGAATCGGTTTTTTCTCTTTGGTTCATTATGCTTTCTATCCCTGAGTGGCACTCGGGGATTAAATTCAAAATAAAGTTTCATTATGGCTTTCATTTAGGTTTTCTACAAAAGTAGGTAACAGGGTCACAATGTACCACACAGGTGCTCAATATATAAAATAGCCTTTATTTGACCCTGAGAAAATAGGCATAAGATGAAATAGAATTCCAAAAGTTCTTGAATAAATATAGAAATGAATAAAGCATTAGAATAACCCATTAGACATTCCCTAACAAGTAAATATAGTTGCGGAGGAGGGCAACTGTCTAGTAAACATGTCTTTTCACTTTGGATCTACACAATCTGAGCAACTCACATTAGTAGTGGCAAAAGCAAAGTCCAAATATCCTGTTCTGTACCATGATATATTCCTTCTCAAAGAAATATGCTGTTGAAGAAAAATTCTTCTTCTAGGAGACAGATTCCTAAAGACAGATTGCTAAAGCTAAAGGTTCTTGAATATGACATTACCAAATGCCTCTTAGAAAAGTTCAAATTCTATAATCTCACCAAATTGATTAGAGAAACTCATCGAAATGATGGCTCTTGCTGTTGTTCAGTCTTGCCCAACTCTTCTTGACCCCCATTTAGGATTTTCTTGGCAAAGATACTGACATCGTTTGCCATTTCCTTCTCCAGCTCATTTTACAGAAGAAGAAGTGAGGCAAATAGGGTCAAGTCACTTGCCCAGGATCACACAGTTAGCAAGTATCTGAGGCCACATTTGATCTCAGAAGATGAGCATTCTTGACTTTTTTGCCTGGCAGTCTATCTACTGCACCACCTAGCTGCCAACAATGATAGCTCTATCTTTCCTTATACTGTGATGTTTCCAGGAACTAATGGTTTATTCAGACTTTCCCCTATAACACTTGGTTCCAGGATTTTTTTCCCCTATTTTTAGGTCTACTTCTGAGTTTTTCTATTATCCCCTTTAATACCACAATTAATAGTCCCCTCTGACTGCTCTCAGTGGACTTTCTTTTGGTAACGACCTATTCCCTTCTAATATGCTATGTGCTAATAAAATAGATAATCAAGTTTAATCAAATAATAAATAATCAAATAAAATGAATGAGCCTCTGAATGAAGGCCTGAGTAACTACTCTCTGGAAGAAAATGTATAGATTTTATGACATCTATTACTTAATGACTTAAAAAAGTCATAAATTTTTATTCATAAATATTGAAGTTGGACTTAATTCTCTTTGAATTTTAGATTTTCTTTTTCTTAGCCATAGAACGACATTTTCTTCAAAATAAAATTAACTTAAAATCTAAAAGATTCTTTTTGAAAACTTCATATTTGAATGGCTTCGATGAATGGAAATACATGTTTTCTCTGACTTCTGACGTGGAAGATTCTTTCTCTAGTACCAATTCTATAGTTCTGGCTATATACTAGCTTGTTGGGTGCTTTGGACTATCTATATTCTGATAAGAAAATACAGTCCAAAAAAAGGCAGCTGAAAAAAATAGCAGGAGCAGGAGGGAAGATAGAAAAAGCAACTATACATTCCATTATGCAGTAATCACAAAATGATAATCCAAACTATCAAAGAATGATAGTCTATCCTTTTTTAAAAAACAAGCTATTCACAATTTTATAAATAAACAATAAATAAAGGAGTAACAGTATTTTAATGCTCAACACAATATAATAGTGCTGGAAATCACTATGTAATAAGATTCTTATGTCACACTACAATCTCCCCTCTGTAACATGAGTAATTACTTCTAATAAGTAAAGGGAAAATGATGAATGGTATTATAGGGCAACAAAAATAATTTATGGATGGAAAATATGTAGTAGGACTGTGACTTGAGATTATGAAAATGGTGGCTATGTTATTTTCATTTGTTTTCTGAGTAATATAAATGAACAGCTCATCCTATATAATGTTCAGCTTGAAGAAAGCAATCTGTCACAGTAGTGTTTAAATATAAAAAATGCCTAGATTCATGTTCTTCTTGCTTACTAAAACCATGGTGGCCTGTGAAGGGGAAAATTTCCAACAACTTTAAAACTGTTATTTTAGGTTGAAAATTCATAATTGAAGGTTTGACTAAGTTTATATAAAAAGAACTCTCATGCATACTTGACCTATAATATAATATAATCAAATAGCTGTTATGCTTATATGCTCTTTCCATTTTAATTTTCTTACCACTGAAAAGAGTATGAAAATATTTCTTTATGGCTATGGACTTATTTTATTTGTCTAAACCTGGGGAAGTTTATGTATCTTGAATTTTGATTTTTAAATGTTGATTCACATGAACATTAATGACTTCCATTATATAGAAGTAGGTTATATTTGAACAGATTTAAAACTTTAAGTAAAAAATTCTCCAAATCTCCCCTGACCAAGTTGTGTTTAGTTCTTTTTTAAATATTTCTATATTTTTACACAAGTTCTAGTAAATTCAAGCTTGTTCTAGTAAATTCAGGCTTGATCTAGCATGTTCTAGTAAATTCAAGCTTGAATATCTTGGATAAAGGCCCAGATTGCTTCCTAAGGGCAAGCCTATCTATCTACATATGGAAAGGATCACTCATCTCCAGTAGACTGGCTACTAAAGCATTTTGGGTAATGAATTATTTTAGAAATGACAGACAAATAAATAAAAAAAAACATTAATTTTTATTTCTTATTAGCCAATGTGGCAGTCATTTCAAAATATGAGAAGTCAAATCATTAACTAAGTAGAACAATTGTCCAAATTAACACCAGACAAGAACAAAAGTTACAAAAGAAAAAAAAAACTACGTGAAATTAATGAATTCTATTGAAACAAGGGGTTAATTTCCTCCAAAAAAGGAAATGGAAAAGCCAAGTTATTGAACATATCACCATTTCCTACAAGAAAGAAGACAGCACAATGAAGAAGCCACAAGGACCTAGAATCACCTCAACTATCAAGGGCTCAACCTTTTTACCAAGGAGAGACACAATACATATAAGAATAACAATCATTTAGAATCTGAACATATTTTTAAAATATTGCAGGTCAGGATGGTAGAACATTATGAATAGCATCATCTCATAAAATAGGACAAAATAGTGGAAATGAAAACAAGTCTATAAAAAGCATGCATAAAATCTAAGTCAGATAATTGGGAGAGCTTTGCTACATAGACAAAGACTTCCATTTTTGTGTAAGGGTGTAGAGTAAGGCTCCTTTCAAACTTTTCCCTTTTCTGAATTTGAATGTTCCATTTGCAATTTGTGAAGGTCAGATGAATTATATATGCATATATAACAATCAGAAATATTAATATATTATTTTTTCTCAGTTCATTCATTTATATGAATTCAAAATATACACAAAGGAAATTCAATGTAAGTTGGTGAGTGGAGCTGCTTGTGACTGAGATGAATCAGAAAAGCCTCATGTAAGAAAAACTACCTGTTCATGTTCTTTGATCATTTGTCAATTGAGGAATGACTCTTATTCTTTTAGATTTGATTTAGTTCTTTATGTATCTTAGAAATGAGCCTTTTATCTGAGAAATTTTCTGCCAAACTTGTTTCTAGTTAACTCTTTCCCTACTAATTTTAGCTACATTTAGTTCTTTTTTTGTGCAAAAAAATATGTAATCATCAAACTGATATTCCTAAAAGCATAGGTCTGACCTTGTCATTCCCTGGTCAATAAGTAGCATTGTAATGCATCAGGGATAATTTCAAATCAAGTCAAGAAGCATTTATTGTGTGCCAGGCACCATGCTAAATACTGGGATTACAAAAAATGATATAACCCCTGGGTCCTTCAAAGAGATTACATTCTAATAGGCAATAAAAGTAGAACTGAAGCACAAGGGAGAGTCTGGGACTGGATACATATAATAGATATTTAATTAAAATAATTTTTAAAAGAATATGAATTTGGCTTTTGTGGGGAGGAGGACTGAATATAAAAGGGAAAGAGCAGATGTAGACAGACAACCAACTAGGGGGCTATGCTTGTAAATGAGGTTATGAGAGCCTAAATTTGAAGTTGGCTCTTGATGTAGAAGAAGGGGACTGATATAAAAAGGTCAGCAACAGAGAGACAAAGCCAAAAAAAAGAAGAGAATAGGACCTGGGTCAGAGCCTTGGGGTATCCCAAGAGGTAGGGGTTGGATCATGAATGATGATCGACAAAAGGGGATAGAAAAGAAACAATCATATGGGCTAGAAGAGAACTAAGAGGGGAGTTAGTTATCCACATGGCATGGTGGATGCATTGTTAAACTTGATATCAGAAAGACCTGGGTTTGAATTATATTTCAGAAACTCAACTAGTTTTCTAGCCCTGGGCAAGTCATTAAAGCTTTCTTGGACCCAACTGCTCATTTGTAAAATCAAAAGATTATACTTGTTATTCTCTAAGGTCCAGGGACCTGCTGGTAAATGTTCAACAACTAACACTATATGCAGTAGCTCTTAAAAGCAGCAGCTTTTAGGGGCAACTAGGTGGCTCAATGGATAGAATGCTAGGCTTGAAGTTAATAAGATTCATCTTTCTAAGTTCAAATCTAGCCTCAGACACTAGCTATGTGACCTTGGGCAAGTTGCTTAACTCAGTTTGCTCATCTATAAAATGAGCTGGAGAAGGAAATGTCAAATTGCTCTGGTATCTTTGCTGAGAAAACCCCAATGGGGTCAGAAAGAGTCAGACACAATGCTCTGGCAGAAAATATATGCAAACTTCATTTTTAATCTGCATTATTAACATTCTCTCCATCACTTTCTTAAGTCTAGATAATTAAACAAATAAATAAATCAAACCTAACTTATAGCATTTAACAATTTCTGAGACATAAATGTTCACACTGAAATTTCAACATTTGACTCTAGTGAGCCCATAAGAACTAGCTCCAGAACACTACTGCTAAGGTCTCTTCTACATCTAAATCGATATTCCTATTACTATTTAGAGTACAAAACCAAAAGATGAAGGCACACCCAGGAGTAGAGGGTGGACAACAGTTTGAAATGGTATAAGAAGTGAAGAAGGATGAGGATTGAGAAAAAGACAATCAAATTTGATAATTAATGTGTAAATTGGGTCATTTTCGTCTCAGTAAAATATGAGTTTTTAAGGGACTAAGAAATCTGTGGGAGTGAGGAAGAGGAGACATTGAGCATAACAATTCCTTCTCTTCCCCATCATGAGTT
Source organism: Vombatus ursinus (assembly GCF_900497805.2). Taxonomy (NCBI): domain Eukaryota; kingdom Metazoa; phylum Chordata; class Mammalia; order Diprotodontia; family Vombatidae; genus Vombatus; species Vombatus ursinus. The sequence goes on from NW_020954596.1 coordinate 68,422,703, forward strand.
TGATACTAAAGGGAAGGGATATATAGGAGGATAGCTGTAGGGTTTAGTGAGGTCCTTTAAATGATAAAGAAGACCCAGAATGTCTATGGGAAGCAAATAAGGAATCAGTATATCCAAGGAGATTAAAGATTAAAGGAGAAACATACTGGAGGACATAGAAGCAGTATGGAAACAAGACTACAGTTAGCTGGATTGGTCATGGTGAGGAGAAAGACCACCTCATCACAAACCCTTGGGCAAGTTACTATTGCTCTCTCAGCCTCAATTTATTCATTTGCAAGATGGAGTTAAAAAAAGATGTCCTTACAATCCTTTCCTCCTCTACATTTATGGTTCTTTGATATAATACAAGAACTTTGAATCCCTGTCATATAAGGATATATTTAAGGAACTAGAGATATTTAGTTTGGAGAAAGCCATATTCAAAGAGGACATGAAAGCTATCTTCAAGATTCTCATGTACAAGAATGTTAAATTTGGTCTATTTCCTCCTAGGGTATAGAACCAGGAGCACAGTGGAAGTTGCAAAGAGGCAAATTTAGTCTGGATTTCAGGGGCATAAAATCAAAATAGGTAGAGCTGATTACCATCATTGTACGTGTTCAAGCAAAGGTTGGATGACCACTTGTCTGGTATATTCTTTCAACTGTGAGTTGACCTAGATGGTCAAATCACCCCTACTTATGCTAAAACTCTGAGATTCTGTGATTAATAGGGGAGACACTGTCTTTTTTCATTTCTTTAATCTCACTTACAGTTTCCATCATACTTTTCCCACATTTTCTTTCCTGTTCTTTACATTGAAGTCACCAAGTATCAATTTAGTTGCTGAGTTGCTATAATCTTATAAAGTGCTTCATGGAAATCTACATCTTTATCCTTTGCACAGATATTAACTCATAAATTTTCAAAGTAATTTTAAAGAACACAAATGTTGTATTGTGCCAATAAGGCTATTGAGATAATAGAAACAACATTACAAGTATAGAAATCTGCCTTGTAATATTTAGAAAATCTTTGTGAGAATGATCATTGCATACATCAAGGATAACCTTGGTGAAAATATGAAGAAATAAATAGCAGGTTTTCAAAGATCACTTTCTACAGTAGATTATTGAAAGAAAAAAAACTGCTAATACCATATTATGTGTTTTAGGCATGTCTGCCAGAAACAATTTTTATTTCATTCATTATTAATCTAATATCCTAATATTCTAGTTGAAATAAAAAGAAATTTTTAATGTTTCCCAAGACACGTATTCAGAGGCACATATTGATTGAAATATTTAGAACATACAAATCCTGTTGTTTATTCATGAAATGGTATAAAATAATGAAAAAAGTACTGGTTGTAAAGTAAACAGTTATGAATTCAAATCCCACAGCTGCCTCTGTGACCTAGATCAAGTCATTTACTTCCCTTCCCCACAGTTTACTCATGCCTAAAATGAGGAGTTTGAAGTACCTCTTTTATCAAGGAATTTCTCATGCAGGACCTAGAGTATATGGATTTCTTCCCCTACACAAAGTTTACCACTCTTTTGTCCTATCTCTTCTTCACCATGCTTTTTGGTCAATGGCCTTTATTTGGTTACTTAACATGTTAAATAGGTACTATTTTTAATATGTAATATCTATGCTTGATAAGATGTTTTAAATAAACAATGATTAATTCTAAAGTATAATTTCAAGAATGGGGACTTTCTGTTCTTTGGATTTTTATTTTTGCTTTAAAAAGAATTTTATTTTCCCCACAATTACAGATGGAGAAAATTTTAGCATTCATTTTTATATGATTTTGAGTTCCAAATTTTTCTCCCTCCCTCCTCCCCCCTTCTGAAAACTGTATACAGTTTGATATAGCTTATCCATATGTCATCATGTAAAACATATTTCCATATTCATCATGGTTGTAGAAAAACAGGTCAAAAGTTTAAAAAAAATGAGAAAGAATAAAGTGAAAAATATGCTTCAATTTGCATTCAGAGCTCATCCGTTCTTTATCTGAATATGAATAGCATTTTCCTTGATGAGTCCTTTATACTTGTCTTGGATCATTGTGTGACTGAGAAAAACTGTCATTCATAGTTGATCTTCACATGATGTTGCTGTTACTGTTACTGTGTACAGGGTTTTCCTTGTTCTGCTCATTTCACTTTGTGTCAGTTCATACAAGTCTTTCCAGGTTTTCCTTTACTCTGTGTGTGTCTCTCTCTGCTTCAAGTGTGTTTCTTATAAGCAACATACTATAGGATTCTGGTTTTTGATCCACTCTGTTATCCACTTCCGTTTTATGAGAAAATTCATCTATTCACATTCACTGTTATAATTACTACCTGTGTATTTCCCTCCATCCTATTATTCCTCCTGTTTATCCTCTCTCTCCTTTCAATATTTCCCATATCACCAATGTTTTGCTTCTGCCTACCACCTCTCCTAATTTGACCTCCCTTCTGTCAATCCCCATTCCCCCTTTATTTAATCTATTCGTTTCTTACTTTCCTGTGGGGTAAGATACATTTCTATATTCATTTGATTGTATATATTATTCCCTCTTTGAGTCAATGGTGATGAAAGTAAGGATCATGCAATGCCCATCAAGCCCTCTTCTCCCCCCCCTTCCTTTCTACTGTAATAGGTCTTCCTGGCCTCTTCATATGAGGTAATTTACCCCATTCTACCTCTCCCTTCCTTCTGCACCCATTCTACTCCTCTTTCTTATGCCTTATTTTTTATACCCATACTCTGTCTCTATGTTTACTCCTTCTATCTGTACTGTTTGTGATACTATTTTTAAGAGTTACAAGTATCATTTTCCCATATAGGGAAGTAAACAGTTTAGCTCCGTTGAATCCCTTCTAATTTCTTTTCTCTTTTTACCTGTTTATATTTTCTTGGGTCTTGATACCGGAGGCCAAATTTTTGATTTAGTTCTGGTCTTTTCTGTTTCATTGAATGACCATTTTTCCCCCTTGATGTGGTATGCTTAATTTTCCCAGATAAGTGATTCTCGGTTGTAGTCCTACCTCCTTTGCCCTCTGGAATATCCTATTCTATGACCTCTAATCCTTTAATATTCCAGCTGCTAAGTCCTGTGTGATCCTGATTGTGACCCCCCATTATTTGAGTTGTTTCTTTCTGGTCACTTGTGTTTTTTTTTTCCTTTTGACCTGCTAGTTCTAAAATTTGACTATAATATTCCTTGGAGTTTTTGTTTTTGGAATCTCTTTCCTGAGGTGATCAGTGGATTCTTTCAATGCCTATTTTGCCCTCTGGTTTCAGGACATCAGGACATTGATAATTTCTTTAAAGATGCTGCCTAGGTCCTCCTTTTGATTATGGCTTTCAGGTAGTCCAAAGGTTCTGATATTGTCTCTCCTGGATCTATTTTCCAGGTCAGTTGTTTTTTTTTTTTTTTTTTTTTCCCATGAGGTACTTTACATTTTCTTCCATTATTTTATTCTTTTGATTTTGCTTGATCAATTCATGATGTTTCATAGAGTCATTAGCTTCTACTTGCCCAATTCTAATTTTTAGCATTTAAGGTGTTGTTTTTCTTAATTAGTTTTTGTACTTTCTTTTCTATTTGACTAATTTTACTCTTTAAGGAATTGGTTTATTCAGTGGATTTGTATATCTCCTTTTCCATTTGGTCAATTCTACTTTTTAAATGGTTTTCCAAGCCATTGAGTCTTTTTTCATAATTCTCTTACATCACTCTCATTTCTTTTCCCCATTTCTCTTCTATCTCTCTTATATGATTTCTAAGCCTCTTTTTGAGCTCTTCCATGAATTCTTGGCCTTGACATAACTTCTCATTTTTCTTTGGGTTTTGCTCATAGCTGTTTCAACATTGTTGTCTTCTTCTGAGTTTGTGTCTTGGTCTTCCCTGTCACCATAACTTTCCATGGTCAGATTCTTTTTATGTTGTTTTCTACTCATCTTTGCTCCCCTTTTTTGTCCCTTTTCCTTTCTTTTAAATTTGATCTCTGCTCCCAGGGTAGAAGGTTTCTTGTGCTGGTGGCTATAGGCTCTGGCTGTTTACTTTGTGCTATACTGATGTTCCCCTGAATCCCACAGGGGACCCTCATGTCTGGTACAGCACTGCAGCAATGGGGTGGGGGTTGGTTGTGGCTACTGCAGGCTGTAGGGGTCTGGCAGCTGGTGCTGAGCTGGGGTCCTAAAGGTGGTGTCTAGTATGTACTGAGGCTCAGTGGGGCTTTTCTGCATTTCCCTGGGGCTACACTGAAGCACAGGGAGGTCTGGTCCCTTGAGGATGACTATTTTCCCTGGGCTGTGCTGAACCACATAGAAGTACTGCCACTGGAGGATGCCTGCCTGATGTGAGCCATGCCAATGCATGTGGAGGTCCAGTTGTGTTAGAAAGCCTGCTCAGCCAAACTGAAACACTTGGACATCCAGACACTGCAGGATGCCTGCCCACCCAGGGCTGTGCTGAAGCACATGGTGGTTCTTGGAGCTGGAATCTGCCAGTTCTCCTGGCTATGCTAAGGTGTGCAGCGGTGTTGATGTTGGTGTTTGCCTGCTTTACCATACTGGGGCTCAGGCTCTCCCACTGGTTTGCTGAGGTGGGCCTTGCTGCTGGCTTGCTGGGATGCTTCCTGTCCTGAACTGAACTCCCCTTTAACTAGACTTAGATGGATCTTTCTTGCTGATTCTCTAATTCTCAAGGGCTAAAAGGCCATTCTACTCCATCTTTCTGCTGGCTCTATTGTTGCAAGATTTGTTCTGAGACAATATTTTGTGTTTGTCTGGTTGTTTGTAGGTGAATATGGAAGAGGGACAGTGATTTACTGCGTACTCCACTGTCTTGGCTCCTGGTACTCCTATTCTTTGGATATTTTGAGGAGAATAGTTTTTGAATGGGTGAATTACTTAGCATATGTCACTCTCTCTCATGGGTAAAATTGGCCTTGAAACATTAATAAAATGACCCTAAATTCTTTACAGATGCAAACCCTTTATATACTTGTTGCTACTTGCATTATCTAGTTTCTTGTAGTCAGTGGCTTATGGACCCTCAAACACTTGTAAAGTGGAAGAGCTTAAAATTCAATACTCACCTACTTTTTTTTTTGTTTGTTTTTTGGTGAGGTGATCAGGGTGAAGAGACTTGCCCAAGGTCACACAGCTAGTAAGTATTAAGTGTCTGAGGCTGGATTTGAACTCAGGTCCTCCCGACTACAAGGCTCTATTCACCGTGCCACCAGCCATCCCCAATACTCACATACTTTGAAATAGGAGTCAATAATGTAAGCAGGTCAAATTTCTGTAATGTAAGATTGTAGCACAAGTGACTCAGATACTTGAGGAACATAGCAACTCTGTTTCTAAGAAGTCTCGCCTTGATGGGCTCCATAACTGGCTCAACTGTGATGATAACAATCATTTTTAAGACCTAAGGAAGTTTCAGGAGTAAGAATCTATTCCATGAGAATTTAAGGAAAAGTAATTTCATACACTAACTTCTTCATTCTGAAACCCTAGCTTAAACTACTATTTTAGGTCACAAGTATTACTGAAATTAGTTAGGCCTCACTTCATATTTCATCTTTGCAATTCATAGAAGTGCTCCATTAAGTGGAAAAATTTTGTCCTTGAGGGGGGCAATGAATAGGAACAGCTGGTATGTTAAGGGTCAGAGTTGAAGTGTACTGGCACAGCTCTCTGGGGAATGTCACAAAGGACTTATCTACACTGGGCCTAGATCAACCCTGTATTTTTAGTTTCTTCCTTTTAGGGTCTTTGTGTTTAATGGCTCACAAATTCTAAAGAAGGAGAAAGAAAAATGTGAAAAAAAACCCAAGGAAACAAAGAATGAGATTGAATAAAGCACAGAACTCAAGGCAAAAAAGAACCTCCCCCTCCCCACAAAAAAAAGAATCTGACAGTTCCCAGTAAGAAAAGGAAACAATTCAAGGTGACTACAGGTGTGGCATTAAAACATTAAATTTAATTCATAAGAGAAAATGAGAATTTGAGGGGCAAAAAGGATAACTACATGAAAATATATTTTTCAAATCTGAGTAGTAAAAATATTTTATAAGAATAAGGAAAAATCAGTTTAGGCATAATAGAGAATAAAACACAGTGTAGAGGCAGCTAGGTTGTAGCAGTAGACAAAGCGCCGGGCATGGGGTTCAGACGACCTGATGTGAGAAACAGGGTTCAGACACTCCTTGGTAGAGTTAGGGAGGTACGGGTGAGCTGTCGCAGCCCACTGCTTCCCTAGTTGCAAACCATCAGAGTTCTGCTCTCCTTTAGGAAACGAAACTGAACCAAAGTGAGTGAAGGAAGCATTTATTTATGGTTCTTGTGAGAAGCAGGTGTATGGGTACCTCGGAGGGACACACACAAACAGATGCCAGAGCAAGCCTTTTAAGCAGTTAGTTCCTTCTTGTCCTTCCCTTCAGATCTGGGATTGGTCCCTGCTCTTCCAGGTTACAATCTTCCTGATACTCTCACTTCATATTACTCCTTAACATGTCTTCCCTTCTGTTAACATATGAAATGTGCCCAGTTTTGTGTTATTACTCCCCTCCAGGTGGAGAACTTAGTGTTAATGAAACTAATTAAGCATATGCAGTAGTTAAGACATTGTTAGGTAGGGTTAGGGTTAGGATTAGGGTTAGGGTTAGTAGTTAAAACATTGGTTAGCCTTGAGTTCAAGCTACTTTGCATGTTTTCAGCACCTCTCATACCCTGAAGCTAAGGGGCCCTAATCATCAATCTTGCAAATCAGGATATACTTATCTGTTAACACACCATTCTTTAACAAATTCTTTGTTTGGCAATATCTGTGGAAGCAGAACTCCTTCTGGTAGGTATCTTACACCTGAGTCCAAATTTAACATCAGACACTCAGTAGCTGTGTGACCCTGGGCAGGTCATTTTACCTCTTCTAGCCTGGGTTTCCTCCTTTGTAACATGGTGATAATAAGAGTACCTACTTCTGAAGGTTATTGTGAGGATAAACATTAAAGTTCTACATAAATACTGCTTATTATTACTGTAAGAATCTTCATATGTGTATTATCATCAATGTTAAAATGTCACCTTTTTTTTCATCACTATTGTTGGCTTTCCTTGACTCCCTCCAATCAATGAATCAATAAACTTTTATTGAGTACTCACTGTGTGCCAGGCTCTGTGTTAAACACTGGGGATAGCAAAAGAGGTAAAAGACATCCTCTGCCCTCAAGGAGTTTGCAATCTAATGAGTGAGACTATATTCAACAAATATATACAAAGTGAGCTATAGGATAAATAGTAGATAATTAAAAGAAGGAAGGCACGGGAATTAAGAGGATTTAGGAAAGGCTTTTTATAAAAGGTGGGATTTTATTTGGGATTGAAAGGGATCCACAGAGATCAGTATTCAAACCAGAAAATGGAAGAGGAAAATGTCAAGAGATGGAGTGTCTTGTTCTTGGGATGGCTAGGAGGCCAGTGTTATTGGATATACTGAATAGAAGAGTATTTCCTGAGGAGTAAGATGTAAAAAGAATGGGGAAAAAAAAGGAAGGAGGGGTTTAGATTATAAAAGACTTTTAATGCCAGACAGAGCATTTTTAATTTGCTTCTGAAGGCAGTAGGAAACTATTGGAGTTTAGTGTGTGTGTGTGTGTGTGTGTGTGTGTGTGTGTGACATGATTCCTTCCACAATTCAACCTCTGCTTTAGGAAAATCATTTTAGTGGATGAATGGAGGATGGATTGGAGTAAAAGGAGACTTGAGTCAGGCAGACCTACCAGTGGGCTACCAAGAGGAAAACAAAACAAACAGAATCTTCAAATATGTAAGCATAGTCCAGCAAAACAAATACCAAACTGTATGTGTCTTAATGCACCTTGTGCTCATCATCTCTCTGTGAGGAGGTGGGTAATATATTTCATTATAAGTATTATGCAGATATGGAGAGTTTTCTTAACTCGTAATTGAAATTCTTCAATTATGTAAGAGGTTGTATAAAGCACCCTTTTAGATTCTAGTTCTTTCTCTCCTTATCACCCTTTAAATATTCCTCCCTGCCTTTTCAGGGTCAGAAAGTTTGTTTTGTTTTATTCTGATTAAGTCTGCCATGTATTATGCTCCCTGGTAGTGCCTGCCATCCAATCCTTGCTAGTTTCTTCCTTAGAGTTTGATGTATTTCTATCTGTGCAGGTATTGAACCCTTCTTTGTCCATCTCACATAAATGAGGTTCATGGCTATCTCCTTCCCAACTTCTTCCTCTGTGATTGCATACTTCTTTTCTCACAAATCCCAATTCTGAGAAATAGCAAGTTCCCTTCTTTCTTCTTTCTACATTAGTGTATTCCTTTAGCCCTATCTTCCCTTTTGCCCCCTGAAATCTTCAGAATAGAACCAATCCACCCACAGAACTTGCATTCTTCTTATTTATCAGCTTTAACCTAAAGGACAGAGCACTAGATTGGCAATCAGAAAGACATGAGTTTAAATCCTTAGATACTTATTAGCTGTGTGATCCTGGACAAGTCATTTTACTTTTCTTAGCCTCTTCTTCTTCATCTTTAAAACAAGGATAAAAGTAGCACCTATCACTTATGGTTATTGCGAGAGATCAAATGATATTATATATGTAAAGTGATTTGAGAGAGAATATAGGAAGAGGAGATGACCTTGAACAAACATTGGGGAATACTCACAGTTAGGGGACTTGCTATGAATTGAGCCAGCAAAGGAGACAAAGAAGTAGTAGTCAGAGAAGTAGTTGGTCAATCAGGACAGATAAGTGGTAGGAAAACCCACAGAGAATAGAGTAGCCAAGAGGAGAGGGTGGTCAATAGTGTTTAGCATATATGTGAAGAAGGGTTGGGACTGAGAAAAACAACAATTACAGATCTTACAGATCATAAGAGATCATTGGCAACTAGAGACTGCAGGTTCAGTAGAGAGATCAGAAGCCAGACTGCAAAGGACTGAAGGAAATCTTCATGACCAAGTGAAGAAAAGACTGACTTATCTTTTACTCCTCATAACTTTTGTCTTTTATGACTATGTGTAAATAAAGCCATTTACTCAGTCTTCCTATAATTGACTCAATACAATGCTGTCTTCTTCTTCTTCTTTCCTCCTCCTCCTCCTCATTCTTCTCCTCATTCTCCTTCTCCTCTTCCTCTTCTTCTTCCTTCTCCTCTTCTTCCTCTTACTTCTTTGCTTTCTTCATAAAATACCATCTCATTTTCTTAATATGTTTAATTGTATTTTCCTAGATGCAGGATATTGCTGATTTTCCCAAATCATTCTTATTTCATGTGAGTAGTCCTTTATTAAATATTTTTATTTTATACTTCAGTATAAAACTATTTCAGCAAAACTGAGTGGAACATTTCAATTTGGTAATTAGAGACCATAGCTTTTCTTTCTCAAGGTATAAAGGTGGCTACTTGTGAATGAATTGGAGGTATGGTTAATTTAGTGAAACTCTATCAGCAGTTGAAAATCAATGTATCTTAGAAGTTTCAAAGTCATCATAAGGTATTAATTTTTTAATCATTTTATCAAGTTGGTATGTTTTAAAAAACCAATGCTTGTAAATAAGTTCAGAAGTCAAAATATAAATACTATATTGTCACTAATTAGCAATTCTTGTGGGTAGATTTCAAAAATTTTATAGGTGCTAAATGAAAAATTATAAATATCTATAAAGGAATGAAAATTAGAGTGAATCACCTTAGGGAGATAATACCAAAATTTTATCAAAATCAGTGATATTCTTTTCTCATGTCAAATTTAATCTTTACCCTACTCCTAGCTATTGGTAAAAGTATCAATATTTTTCAGCAGCAAGAATTTTCATTTCTTTGTTCAATCTTTCTTTCTGGCTGATAATAATAAGTCATTTTAATAATTATTATTATATAACTTCTTCCATTGTCTGGGTCAGGTTAGTATTTATACCACTATTGGAGCAGAGATCCCCTTTGAAGTTGGAGCATGTTTTGATAACCTGCCAGCTGTAAGGCTATGCATTTAGCTGGACCCCTAAAAAATCCTGAAGGTCCATTCCATCACTGACTCCCAAAGGTCAGACTGAATCTGAACCTTGAGCAATGAACCTTTACAGCGAAGCTATATTGAACTATAATTTGTCATTTCTCAGATAAATGTGCCTATTATAAGAAATAAGTGAGGCCTTAATTGTCTCACTTCAGCTTTCCTGGAGTGGCCAGTTTGTCATTCAAATCAGTATTCAGGAAAGGCTTGTTTTACAACTGCCTCGAATATACTTTTACTGGATTTGATACAGGAAAAAATCCTTATTTTCCTTGCCAGAAAAGATTAAAAGAAAAGCAATATATGTTGATTTCTATGCTTTAAAGGGGTCCGTTTCAAGGTGTTGAATTAAGAGACATGGAAAGTGTTGATATTGAAATATTTTTCCTTTTTTGATTTGTTTTGTCATAGGTTAAATTGTGTTTGGTATTACTGAGCGTGGGAGATAACAGAATATGGACAAGGACTTGTTCCCTTCTTAAAGGGAGCATTGTAAGCTTCTCTCTCTCTCTCTCTCTCTCTCTCTCTCTTCCTAAAGCAGACAGGAAACAAGCATTTATTAAGCATTACTATGTTATAGCAACATTGTTCCACTGGGGATACAAACACAAGCAGAAAGAAAGCCAGTCTTCTTGGGGCAGCAAGGTGGCATGATGGATAGGGCATCAGCCCTGGAGTCAGGAGTTCCTGAGTTCAAACCTGGCCGCAGACATTTAACACTCACTAGCTGTGTGTGACTCTGGGCAAGTCATTTAACCCCCAATTGCCAGTCCCTGCCTTCAAATTGCTTACATTCAAATTTGGTGAGACGACACAGTAAAGGGAGCCAAAGTCCTAGGGTCAGGAATGGGGAAAAAGCTCTCCATAAAGGAGCTTGGGCTTAAAGGCCAGAAAGGTAGCATCACAGCTAGAGGCAAATGAAGTTAGGTGAAACTGGGCCTCTCCCTGTGAGGGACTGTTTGATGCCAGCTACTGCCAGATGAGGGTTGTGCCAACATGGGACGGAAACTGGGTACCAGAAAGTAACTGGAGCTCTTGCTCCCGAGGCAGAGGCGGTGCTGGGCAGAGTTGTAGTGTACTGGGATGAGATCTGGGGTCAGAGAGGTAACCGGAGCTCTTGCTCCCAAGACTGGAGCGGTGCTGGATGGAGCTGTGACTGGCTGGGGAGGAAGCGGGGTACAGGGAAGTCTCCGGAGCACGCGTTCCCTAGGCAAGGACTGTGCAGCTTGGAGGGGGACGGCAGAGAGCGAACTCTCTCTGTCTAACCTCCTTCTTTAGGTACTATGCCGACCCCAGACACCTTCCCCCGGTATCTGGACCTGACTTACTGAGTCACGTATGCTCCCTAGGTGTAGCACTGACCCCAGACACCTCCCCCCGGTATCTGGACCCGACTTCCTGAGTCACGTGTACTCTCCGCACTAATCCCTCACGCCTCCTTCCAAATCTCTGGGACCCACTTCCTGTGCCACGTATGCTCCCTTTGTCTGGACACTAGCTGGACATCCCTTTTTTGATATTTGATCCTCGACGAGTCACTATGGGCGGGCTGAGGAGAAGGGACGAAGAAGGTACTAAAAAGAGCTGCGGGGGGGGGGGGGGGGGGGCGGGGTCGGTTTTTGTTCCTCCCCGCACGTGTGCCTTCCTGCCTGGCCTTGCTGTGATGATAAATGAATAAAGTTCAGGTTTTTGCACCCCCCGATCGGCTCGTTTCTGGTTTTACCCGGGTGGCCTCCGATGATATGGTGAGTATGACCCTGGTTGACTGAATTGGTTGAAAGAGTGTGCGCGGTTTGGACCGGCACATCTCCCAATGAGAGAAACTGAGCAGATGAGCAGCTTTCCTTCTTATATCTTTCCCTGGGAACCTTTCATCTTCATCTTTTTCACTTTACTACTCTTATTCTTCCTCAAGTAACTTGATTTGCTTCTTCTAAATTATGACTCTTTAGAGAGCACATCTGGCTCCCAGGTAAAATTATTAACAAATTTGCCTATTATTTTAATGTTTTTTTTTGTTAGATGATCTGAGGAAATAAAGTCATATTCGCAGCTCAAATTTCATTTGCCCAAGACTCTCCTCATTGGTAGAGATTGATTACTCAATGCTCATAGATCCTATGAGGGGGCATATTTGGCAAGAAATTGGGAAAGAGACATCCTGATTTTCTGGCTTTTCCAGTTTACAGAGTGAAAATACTGTGTTGCTATTCTCGTCAGGGTGATTCTCTAAAGGGATTTGTGGAGGCAATGGCTAAAACCTTGGTGTTATGAGTTTGGAAGAAACGTCTCTCCTGAAAAAGTAACCTTAAAGGTCAAAGAAAGGGAGTTACAGAAAGGGCTGTGTAGTAGTCAATCTTTATTTTATTCAACAAAAGGATAAGGTCACCAATTCTATCTTGAAGGATGCCTCTACTACAGGTTTATCTCATTTTATTGCACTTCAAAGATATTGATTATTTATTTGTTTATTTGTCTATCTGTCTATCTATCTATCTATGTTTATAAATTGAAGATCTGTGGCAACCCAGCATCAAACAAGTTTATTGGTACCATTTTTCCAACACATGCTTGCAGTATCTCTATGTCACATTTTGGTAATTCTCACAATATTTCAAGCTTATTATTATTATATCTGTTATGGTCATCTGCGATATTACTGTTGTTATTGTTTCAGGGCACCATGGATCAGGCCCATATAAGATACTGAATTTAATGGATAACTGTTGTGTGAGTTCTGATTGTTCCACCTAGCTGTAGTTCCCCATCTCTCCCTCTCCTCAGGCTCCCTATTCCTTATGAAAATAGGGATTAATAGGGATGAAAATAGGCCAATTAATAATTGTACATGGCCTCTAAATGTTCAAGTAAAAGGAAGAGTGAATCAATGTGGCAAACTTCTTTCTATTTTAAGAAATTGCCGCAGCCACCTCAACCTTCAACAACCACCACCCTGATCATTTAGCAGCCTTCAACATGAAGGCAAGACCTTTATTGAAAGTTATGCTGACTCGGTGACCCATTGTTCTCAGACATACTTGTCAATCAATGATGGAGGAAGAGTCCTTCAGTCTGCAGCTTTCTATTATCTGCAATTCATCATGTACTAAGTCACTCCCTACCTCTTCATACCTGGCAAATTGTCATGTGTTTGCTACCTTGGGAATAACTGAGATGCAACAGCCTATTCCCTTTTGCTGACATGGGCCTATTTGAATTGTGTTTATCTCATTATAAAAGTTATAGATAAAATCTGCCCCAACCTGAAACCCTGATTGATCTCCAGTGATCAGCTAGTCAATGTGTTTTTACCTTAATGTACTTTTGATAAACTCCTTTTAATTCTCCTTGTCCTGAGTTTTGCCTTGTTAATCAGGGCAAAAGCCCAAACATGGAATTTTCCTTTCAACACCCTCTACCAGCAACAAGATTGTGATTTGCCAAAGGCTCAGATGATGGTTATCAGTTTTTAGCAATGAAGTATTTTTTAATTAAGGTATATACATTATTTTTTAGACATAATACTGTTGTACACTGAATAGACTGCAATATAGTGTAAACATAACTTTTATATGCCCTGGGAAACCAAAAAAAGGTGTGTGACTTTATTGCAGTAGTCTGGAATGAACCTTCAATATCTCTGAAGTATGCCTGTATATTCAGATGGGATAAACTAGTAACCTACCAGCTCCACCAAAATGGTCTGATGGGATTAACTATCTAGAAATCATCCCCACAAGAATAAACTTGATTTTTGGTAGTTTCTGATACAATAAACAAGGTTAACAAATTACAACCCCAAATTTAAGATATTTTTCCCTCCCCAAATCACCTGACATTCTGTCTTTGTTACTCAATTTCCCAGATAAGAAAAGTGTCTGAGCAGCCTCACATAATTAATCTCCTTTTGCCTCTGATAATGTTTCTGTAAGACTTTGCATAACTAACATGTTAAAATTGTATCTTTTTCTGGTCCCCATGGGGTTGAGACCCAAAGGTTAAGAAGTCTTGAGTGGAAAAAGTTAAAGAAGCTTGTTGTTATTGTTTCAGGGCACCATGGATCAGGCCCACATAAGATACTGAATTTGATGGATAAATGTTGTGTGAGTTCTGATTCTTCCACCTAGCTGCAGTTCCCCATCTCTCCCTCTCCTCAGGCCTCCCTATTCCCTATGACACAATATTGAAAATAGGCCAATTAATAATCGTACATGGCCTCTAAATGTTCAAGTAAAAAGAAGAGTGAATCAATGTGGCAAACTTCTTTGTTGTCCTATTTTAAGAAATTGCCACAGCCACCTCAACCTTCAACAACAACCACCCTGATCATTTAGCAGCCTCCAACATGAAGGCAAGACCTTTATTGAAAGTTATACTGACTCGGTGACCCATTGTTCTCAGACATACTTGTCAATCAGTGATGGAGTAAGAGTCCTTCAGTCTGCTCTAGACCCCTCTTCTGATCTGTATAGTAATTTTGTAAGTAGCCATCATAAAGTAACAATGGCAAGAAGTAGTATTGCAAAGTGGAACCTAGAAGTCATGTATAAATTGCCACTGTGGAATGCAACTGACTGTGAAGTGACCTTGCCTAAGCCCAGAGCTGCAAATTGCCTGAGGGCTCTAGAAACTAGTAGAAAAAAGAACTCTGGAAATGACTTAAAAAAAAGAAGGGATCCTCAGTTCTGACCAGATGTTACCACTCTCACCCCCAGCCTTCTCCATGGACTAATGGTTGTTAAGTAAAACAACTTTCTAGGCAACTTTCTGTAGTCTTATATATTTGACTTAATTCTCTATATATTTTAGAAATGAGGTCCTTATCAGAGAGACTGGTTGTAAAAATTCTTTCCCAGTTTTCTACTTTTCTTCTAATCTTGGTTGCATTGGCTTTGTTTGTGCAAAACTTTTCAATTTAATGTAATGAAAGTTAGCCATTTTGCTTTCTGTAATGTTCTCTATCTCCTGTTTGGTCATGAATTCTTCTGTTCTCCATAAATCTGATAGGTAAACTATTCCATACTCTCCTAGTTTGCTTACAGTATCAGCCTTCATATCAAAATCATGAACCCATTTTGACTTTATTTTGGTATATGGTGTGAGATTTTGATTTTGGTATATGGTGTGAGTTTCTGCCATACTCTTTTCCAGTTTTCCCAGCAGTTTTTGTCAAACAGTGGGTTCTTATCCCAGAAGTTTGGGTCTTTGGGTTTATCAAATAATAGATTACTATAGTCATTGACTACTGTGTCCTGCATACTTAACCTATTCCACTGATCCACCACTCTATTTCTTAGCCAGTACCAAGCAGCTTTGATGATTGCTGCTTTATAATACAATTTAAGATCTGGAATGGCTAGGCCACCTTCCCCAGCATTTCTTTTCATTAGTTCCCTTGATATTCTAGACCTTTTGTTCTTCCAAATGAATCTTGTTATTATTGCTATCACTGAATCTTGCTCACTCCACTACCCACCCACAGGAGGTCCACCTAACATTTTCTTTATCCTTTCATTCTCTTGACATTGCATGAATACTAATGGAGCATGTAAGCTGTCCATCAGTTACTTATCATTCTACCGTTACTTCTTTATTTCCCATTGTAAGTTTTTCTGATGGCATCCTTTATTTCACTTCACACTGTGATGTACTACAGACTGTTCTCATGCACCATTCCGAATTCATCCAGGGCCATCTCCAGTCATTCTGACCTGTGTCTTGCTACTGGACTCAGATGACTCTGGAGCAGAGAATGAGGCTGATGACTTTGCATAGCCCTGCCTCACTTAAATCCAATTCATTTGCAAATCAAGACATCACCCTCCTGATGTCATTGATCCTCTTTAGGAAGGAAGGATGAACAACAATCATACATGAATCATATATGCACATCCAAGTAATAGGTGCTAAATCAGGGGAAGCCAACTAGGCTTTACTATCAGGGCATTTTGGTCTTATAATATGTAAATTTCAGGTAAATTCCATGCATCTTCAGTAAGACCATCAGAATGCCAAGTGGCACTGATAATTTTGAGATGACTTGGACATTAACTTCAAAGTTTCATTGACAACTTTGAGATGATTTGGAGATGTTAATAAACTAACCCAAAGGTTGCATAGAGAACCCTAGAAAAATGGGACCTCAAACTACTGCAGTTTCTTTCTCTAGTTCATTTTACAGGTGAGGAAACTGAAGCAAAGAGGGTTAAGTGACTTGCCCAGGGTCACACAGTTAGTAAATGTCTGAGGCCAGATTTGAATTCAGGATGATGATGAGCCTTCCTGACTCCAGGCCTGCACTCTTTCCATTGAGCTAGCTGCCTACTCCAATCCATGGTTATATGAGTGATACTCTGTGCCTCTGCCACTCCTTATCCTTTTGCCCATGCTGATTTCCTTCCTTCATCACCCTATTCCTGTAACCAATATCTTGTATATTCAGAGCTTCCTCTGCCCCCAACCCTCTCCTTCCAAAATCCTAACTTTAAGTTCAGTTTTTCTTCAGAAGGACATTACTGATAATGAGATTGCCTTGACTCTCCTTATACTAGTCAGTCCCCACCCAATATTGCTACTAATTTAATCTAAAGTAAGGAAACTCATGGTATTTTACTTAAGCTTTGGTGGAAACAGCCTAGATAGCCTAAATTTGGGAGTGCTCTGGTATGGCTGAGAGTAGTCTGAGATAGCTGGGGATGGTATTTTCTCTCTCCTGGGGTGAAATAATGATGGAGTGATATCAGGCCAGGTTGGAATGGTATGCACCCTAACCCCAAATGGAGCTCAGTTTCAAACTACAGGTCCAATTAATGGATGCATGAGTGCATGCTGCCTGCTTTGACATGGGTGCAACCTCTTTTCTTAGACCCAACTCTGAAGGTCGACATGCCTTGCCCTTACTTTACACTGCTTGTCTCTATGTTCTATGCTGTTTGCCTCTGCAATCTCTGCTTCATTAAAATGTGATTGCAGTCTCAATTCCTGCTCCTAAAGAGTACCCCAAGAATCAGGCATGTCTGCCCCATTTCATAATTTCATGAATGAATTAGCAATTCAGATAGATAGATAGACCCATATCACACAACCTATATGTGGGAACCTATCCACAGAAATATGGCAAAGATTCCTTGTCACTTTTTGTTTTAAAGAATTTGAAGCTTTTGTTGTTTCTTTTTCCCCCCTAAAAGCCTTAGACATTTTTTAGTGCTGTCTTGCTGAGGTTCTACAGTGTTTTGCCTCTACTGGGGCCCATTGTTTTTCAAATGGTTCAAGTGAGTAGAAATTTTAACCCAAATTGCCCTAGACCACTCAAACTGTAATGGGGCCCCAAAAGTCCCATTTTTGAATTCTAAGAAGCCCATTGGTTTGGATTTGTTTAAACTTTTTCTGGCCTGAGTTTAAATTGGGATCATTTTTCCTTCTATAAAAAGATGGATTTAAGTTTTAAATTTGTATACTTGTAGTTTTTTAAGAGTAAATTTGAGAGAAAGATTTTTTTTCAGACTGTGTTTTGTTTTGTTTTGTGGGGGTGAAGCAAATATAAATTGTTCTTTATAGCATGCAGAGCTTTTCATAACTGAGGCCTTTCCTCCTTTTTCAGTCTTCTTACACCTCACTCACTCCCTAACAGGTGGTCTTCTATCCAGAGACACTGGCCACCTGGCTGTGCCAGGAACAAAACATTCCATCTCCTGGCTCTGGCATTTTCTCTGACTGTCCCCCATGTCTGGAACATTCTCCTTCTTTGAAGAACTCTGTGCCTAATGACCTCTCTGGCTTCCTTTAAGTCCCAAGTAAAATCCCACCTTTTACAGGAAGCCTTACTGACTAGGCCTGCCTTGTCTTTGATACTCCTCTTTGCCTCATCCAAAATGCATAGTTCCACCTCAATTTGTGTAAATTCTTGTGAAACTTTAAGTCCCAGAATAAGTTTTGCCTCTTTAATGAAACTTTCCTGCGTCGCTCTAGCCCACACTGAACTTTCTATGTCTTGAATACCTATAATACAATTTAGTATTTTATTATTTATTGGCCATCTCCTTTTCTCCTTTGTTTTATGGATACGACATCACAGAAATGTTAAGCTCCACAAATGAAAAGATTGTGTCTTGGTATTCCCAATAATTTCTATAAAATGTACTTTGAAAACTTAATTAATTGATTGGTAGATTGAACCAAGAAAGTGGAGTTATGATGGTTCAAGGGATATATTTATGTGAATTAGGTGTAATATTTTTAATGTACTTCCTAGTTTCAATTTTATTGTCCTCTAAGGAGCTATGGTCATTTCTGAATTGTTGCACTTGGTGATAACATCTTCAATATTTATCTTTCTTCAAAGAAGTGTTGAACTGTCCTGTCCCTAAGAATTAATTTCTGAACAGTATGAGAAAAATTGTGCATAAACAAATATTTCAAGAACAAAAGTTAATTTAATGATATGATAATGGGAGAAATAAAGGAAAGAAAGAAACAAAGGAAAAAGAGGGATGGAAGAAGGAAGGAGAAAGGAAGGAAGGAAGAATGGCAGCAATAGAAATCAAGCATTATTAACTGAAATAAAGAAAAAGGACAGGAAAGGAACATGAGTTAAAAAAAAGCATCAGGAGAGTCCAGGTTAAAAAATGGCCAACTTATCAATCATGAATCATAAATAGAAGGATATATTTAAGTTCAGAAGAGATTTGAGGAGCCTATTTTCCAAACACGGTGAAATTCTCATACTTCTTGCTATTTTATGATGGTACTTTCTTTTTTGTTTCAAATATTTGTGAAGCTACTTTTCTTGTCACAATTGTCATAAGATAAATATTTGAAATGGGAGACTCATAGTAAAAGGACGCCTAATGAGACTCTGGTTGCAACAAATACATTAGTCATTAATGCCAACACTTAATCTGCACAAAAGGTCTTTGTGACAAATTTTGTATGTTGGCCCATATTTAACAAGATAAGCCTGGAAGAAAAAAATAGAATAGAAAATGTAAAAAGAACTATAGCATTACACTGTACTAATAACCAGTGAAGGTATATATACTACAAGAAATCTTTGTTAAAATTACTAACTTCTGAAAGAAAAAAGAACAATAATAATATTAATTTACTTTTTTTAGAAGGAAAGAAGGGGAAATATCTAGATCTTCACGAAATAGGCCTTAAATATAATTGAGCTCACCAACAATAACAAAAAAATCTTAATGCTAAATGGTGACATGGGAGTATATGAATAATTGATATATCTTTGAATTGGTAATGGGGAACTTTCTGTGTTGAAACTTTTTAAAAATAATTAATTTATTTATTTGTAGTTTTCAACATTCACTTACATAAGATTTTGAGTTTTAAATTTTCTGTCACTCCCTCTCCTACTCTCTCTCCAAGACAGGGTGCAACTGATATGGGCTCTACTTATATATTCATATTAAACATATTTTCACATTAGTCACTATGTAAAGAAGAATTAGAACTAATGGAAGAAAGCATGAGAAAGAAGAAACAAAACAAAACAACAAAAGAAAAGGAGAGGAAATAGTATGCTTCCATCTTCATTCAGACTCCAAAGTTCTTTCTCTGGATGTGGATAACATTTTCCATCATGAATCTTTTGGACTTGTCTAAGATCCTTGCATTGCTAAGAAGAGCTAAGTCTATCAAAGTCAGTCATCACACAACGTGGCTGTAACTGTATCCAATATTCTCCTGGTTCTGCTCATTTCACTCAGCATCAGTGTGTGTAAGTCTTTTCAGGTTTTTAAACAACATGTTGTTGGATTGTGTTTCTTAATCCACTCTGCTATCCACTTCCATTTTAGGAGAGAGTTCATTGATTTACATTCCCAGTTATGATTAATATCTGTGTCTTTCTCTCCATCTTATTTACCCCCCTGTTTATGCTTTCCTCTCTCCTTTCTCCCTTTCTCTCCTCATTAGAGTTTTGCTCTCAACCACCACCTCCCTCAGTCTGCCCTCCCTTCTATCAGCCCCCCTCCCTTTTCTTCTCCCCCTTCTATCTACCCTCTCCCTCTTCTTTCCCCTTTCCCTCCTACTTCCTATAGGGTAAGTTAGATTTCTATACCTAACTGATTATGATATTCCCTCTTTGGACCACATCTGAAGAAAATAAGGTTCAAACAATGCTCATCTCCCTCCCTTCTTTCCCTCTACTATAACAGGTTTTTGTTCCTTTTCATGTGATATAATTTACCCTTATCTGCCTCCTCCTTTCCTCTTCTCCCAGAACAATCCCTTTACACCACAAAATTAGATATTTTATTATCATATCAAAGCCAATATATACCTACATCTTATGTCTATGTATACCTCTTTTAAATGTTATAATAAAGATGCAGTTCTCATGTGTCATCTTCACTTGTAGGGATATGAACAGTTTGCCCTTATTAATAACATATTGTTGTTGTTGCTGTTTCTATTTTCTTTCCTATTTACCTTCTTATGCCTCTCTTGAGTCTTGTATTTGAAGATCAAATATTCTGTTGAGTTCTGGTCTTTTCATCAAGAAAGTTTGGAAGTCCCCTATTTTGTTAAATGTCCACCTCCTCCCCTGAGAGATTATGCTCAATTTTATTGGATAGCTAATCCTTGGTTATAATCCAAGCTTCTTTGCCTTAGGGAATATCATATTCCAACCCCTCCTATCTTTTAATGTAGAAGCTGCAAGGTCCTCCATAATCCTGACTGTGGTTCTATAATATTTAAATTGTTTCTTTCTGGCTCCTTGCAGTATTTTCTCTTTGACCTGGTAATTTTGCAATTTGACTACTGTATTCCTTGGTGTTTTCAATTTGGGGTCTCTTTCAGGAGGTGATTCAGTGGATTCTTTTGATGACTATTTTACCTTCTGGTTATAGGACCTCTGGACAGTTTTCCTTGATGATTTCCTGAAAGATGCTGTTCAGGCTTTTTTTCTTCATGGTTTTCATGTAGACCAATAATTCTTAAGTTATCTGTCCTGGATCTATTTTCCAGGTCAGTTGATTTACCAATGATGTATTTTATGTTTTCTTCTATTTTTTCTTTCTTTTTTTATGTTTGAATGACTTTTGATATCTCATAGAGTCATTAGCTTCCATTTGCCCAATTCTAATTTTTAAGAAATTATTTTCTTCTATTAGATTTTGTCCCTCCTTTTCCATTTGGCCAATTTTACTGTTTAAGGAGTTCTTCTCTTCAGTGAGTTTTTTTGTGCTTTCTTTTCCATTTGTCCAGCTCTACTTTTTAAGGAGGTTTTTCTTCAGTGTACTTTTTTTTTCCAATTTGGCCAATTGTATTTTTATTTAAGGTATTGTTTTCTTCAGTGTACTTTTTTTTTCTTTTTTTGCATTTGGTTAATTGTATTTTTTAAGGATTTGTTTTCTATGGTCAATTTTTGTCCTTCCTTTTCCAAGCTATTGACTGGCTCTTGCATACCTCTCATTTCCTTTCCAATTTTGCTTCTACCTCTCTTATTTGACTTTTAAAATCCTTCTTGAGCTCTTCCAAGGAGGCTTTTTGGGCTCAAGCCAGTTCATATGCCCCTCAGAGATTTTCAGATGTGGGTATGTTATTTTTCTTCTGAATTTGTGCATTGATCTTCCCTGTCCCCATAATAAGAATCTATGGTCATTGTCTGTTTCTGCTTTCTGCCTATTTTTGCCTATTACCTGATTTTTAAAGTTGAGCTCTCCTGCCAGAATGTAGGGGGCATTGACCCAAGCTTCTTGAGCTGGGCTCCTAGGACCTGGTCACTGGCTTTGTGTGCTGGGGTCTCAGGTGCTGTCAGCTGGAGGCTGTAGGGGTCTGGCAGCTTATCTGATGCTAAGCTGGGGTCAGCAGAACTTGAGCTCTTGGGGTGGGGGTGAGGAGTCTGGCCCCTGGAGGATTCCTGCTCGCGTGGGCTTCTTTAAAGCACTTGAATGTTTGGCTGCTGAAGGATGTCTGCCAGCCTGGATTTGTGCTGAAGCACTGGGAGATTTGGCTGCTGGGGAATGCTGGTGCACATGCTGGTGTTTACCAGTTCCCCTGCCTGTGCTAAGGCACTTGGAGGTCCTGGTGTTGGTGCTTGCCTGCTCCACCACCCTAGGATTCAGGATCTTCCCCTGGTTTGTTGAGGTATTGCTTGACACTGGCTTGCTGGGATGCCTCTTGTCCTGAACTGCTCCCCCTCCCCCAGGGTGACAAGGGCCTTTCCCGTTAATCTTCCAAGCTTCCTGGGCTACCAGACTGCTGTATCCCATCTTTCTGCTGGCTCAGCTATTCCAAGGTTTTTCCTGGGGTGGTATTTCCTGGGCTTTTAGACATCAGTAAGGTGAGAGCAACTTACTTCTTACTCCACCATCTTGTCTACTGGAAGTCCCTACTGAAATTCCTTCTACCAGTGCATATTGCAATTTGTCCATGATTTTATAGATAATTCCTGAGAAATTGTTTAAGGTTCTTGGTGGTTTAGGGCCCTGGGTCACATAGCTATGTGTCAAAGATAGGTCTTTTCCTCTCCAAACCCAACACTATTCTCTCTTCTGTGCCATTTCTTTTTTTTTTTTCATGCTACTTCTTTAAAATGGAAATAAAAGAGAAAGTCCCCATGTATGCTCGACTTTTGTTTGGCACTTTTGTCTCAATTATCTAAATTCGTTTTAAGAATGAATTTTCACAGTTCCTTGCAATATAATAGTTTACATTACATTATATCTACATGTAATATAATATATTACAATTTCTTGTAATATAAGAAAATAGTCTTAGAAAGTACTTGTAAGTTAAAAAGACAGCCATCAGTGATATTAATAACTTTACAATCATATTTAAAGAGCAATATATAATAATGATTAAGAAACTATAGCATAAATAAAGATCTACAACTGCTTTTTATTTAGTAGTTCTTTTGCAGCAAAATGCTATGTCATACTAAGGTAAAATATCCTACAAATCTTGAGAAATTACTGAAAACATTTCTATGTAGGTAGTGAGGGAATAAGTATTTATTGAATACTTTTTGTTGTTCAGTCTTGTCTGACTCTTTGTGACCCCTTTTGGGGTTTCCTGAAAATGATTCTTAAATGATTTGCCATGTCTTTCTCCAGCTCATTTTACAGATAAGTAAGCTGAGGAAAGTGACTTGCCCAGAATCACATAGCTAGTAAGTGTCTGAGGTTGGATTTGAACTCAGGAAGACATTCTTGACTCCAGGCCCAACACTCTATTCATTGAACCAAACAACTGCCAATCTTTGACATAGCTAAGAGAGTCATCAAAGACCACCAGAATAACCAACTATTCCCCAGCTCAAAAACCTTCAGCGATTCCTGCTTTTCCTTGGATAAGATAATTAACTAATTAACTAAAGTACTAATTTTGGCATTTAAAATCCTTTAGAATCTGGAAACGTGCTAATTTTCTTCATTTAGTTCGCATTCTTTCATTTTATACATTCTATATTTCAAACCAGGTCTGCTTCTCCAAATTTGTCACTTTATCTCCCACCTCCATGTTGATGCAGAGATTATGAATGCCTACAATGCATCTCACTTCCACCTTTTAGAATAACTAGCTTCATTTAAAATATATGCCATTGGCCACCTCCTATGGGGAACCTTTTTGCTTTCTAATTCTTTTAGTGCTCCCAGTCTTCTTCTCACTCTCAGAGGACTCTCCTCCTCCTCCTCCTCCTCCTTCTTGTTCTTGCTCTTCTTGTTCTTGTTCTTTTTGTTCTTGTTTTTCTTCTTCTCCTTCCTCCTTCTCCTCTGCATCCCCCCCCTAATTTTATATAAGCACTTTGAGGGAGAAGATTATTTGTTTTGTGTTTCCACTACCTCGCATGGTGCCTTGAACATAATAGCTGCACCTCTTTCACAAGTCTATATTAGGGGCAAGTCTCACTTTTCTACAAGAAACAAAAAGATATGAAAATATGTTCCAGTTTAACCAGTGCTCAGTGTGGAATAAGAAACTTAGGACATATTCCTATTTATTAGTTTTTCTTGGGATTTAAATTCTTTTAAATTTTAGCTTTCTTATTACATAGGATTTTCATTGCATCGTGATCTGAAAAGGATGCATTTAATATTTCTGCCTTTCTGCATTGGATTGTGAGGTTTTTATGCCCTAGTATATGGTAATTTTTTTGTGTATGTGTCATGTATCACTGAGAAAAAAAGTGTATTCCTTTCTATCCCCATTCAGTTTTGTCCACAGGTCTATCATACCTAACTTTTCTAATGTTCTATTCACCTCCTTAACTTCTTTCTTGTTTATTTTGGGGCTAGATTTATCTAGTTCAGAGAGAGGGAGGTTAAAGTTCCCCAATAGTATAGTTTTGCTGTCTATTTCTTCCTGTGACTCCCTGAACTTCTTCTCTAAGAATTTGGATGCTATGCCATTTGGTGCAAATATGTTTAGTAATGATATTACTTCTTTGTCTGTGGTGCCTTTTAGCAGGATGCAGTTTCCTTCCTTATCTCCTTTGATAAGATCTATCTTTGCTTTTGCTTTGTCTGAGATTAGAATTGCTACCTCTGCTTTTTTTTTTTACTTCAGCTAAAGCATATTACGTTCTACTTCAGCCTTTTACCCTTACCCTGTTTGTGTCACTCTTTTTCAAATGTGTTTCCTGTAAACAACATATTGTAGGATTATGGTTTTTAATCCATTCTGCTATCCATTTCTGTTTTATGGGAGAGTTCATCCCATTTACAGTCATAGTTATGATTACTATCTGTGTCTTTCTCCCCATCCTATTCCCCCCCGCTTATGCTTTTCTTTCTTCTTTTTCTCCCTTTCCCTCCTCACTAGTGTTTTGCTTTTGATCACAACCTCCCCCAGTCCTGCCTCTCTTCTATTAGCCCCCTCCCTTTTCTTCCCCTTTATCCCTACTACTTCTTCCCTCCCTTCTATCTCACTTCCCTTTTCTTTACCCTTTTCCCTCCTACTGAATATAGGACAAGTTAGAATTCTATACCTAACTGATTATGTTATTCCCTCCTTGAGCCAAATCTGATGAAAGGTTCAAACAATGCTCATTGCCCTCCCTTCTTTTCCTCTATTATGATAGGTTTTTGTGCCTTTTCCTTAACTTAATTTACCTCCTCCTTTCCTTTTCTCCCAGTACAATCCTTTAGTTAGATCAGATTAATCCACTTACTTAGATCCATTTAACCTACTTAATTAGATTTTTTTATCATTACATCAAAGTCAACTTATACCCACCCCCTCTATGTATACCCCTTAAAAATGGTGTAATAACAATAAAGTTCTCAAGAGTTACAAGTGTCACCTTCCCTTGTAGAGATATAAACAGTTAGCCCTTATTAATAACATTTTTTTCTGTCCTCTTTACCTTTTTATGTCTCTCTTGAGTCTTGTACTTGAATATCAAATTTTCTGTTGAGCACTGTCTTTTCATCAGGAAGGTTGTGAAGTCCTCTATTTCACTGAATGTTCAACTCCTCCCCTGAAAGATTATGCTTATTTTTCTGGGTAGTTGATCCTTGGTTGTAATCTAAGCTCCTTTGCCTTATGGAATATCATATTCCATGCCCTATGATCTTTCAATGTAGAAGCTGCAAGGTCCTCCATAATCCCGACTGTGGTTCCATATTTAAATTGTTTCTTTCTGGCTGCTTGCAGTATTTTCTCTTTGACCTGGTAATTTTGCAACTTGGCTACAATATTCCTTGTATTTTCAATTTGGGATCTCTTTTAGGAGGTGATTGAGAGGATTCTTTTGATGACTATTTTACCTTCTGGTTATAGGACCTCTGGACAGTTTTCCTTGATGATTTCCTGAAAGATACTGTTCAGGCTTTTTTTCTTCATGGTTTTCATGTAGACCAATAATTCTTAAGTTATCTGTCCTGGATTTATTTTCCAGGTCAGTTGATTTACCAATGATGTATTTTATGTTTTCTTCTATTTTTTCTTTCTTTTTTATGTTTGACTGATTTTTGATATTTCATAGAGTCATTAGCTTCCATTTGCCCAATTCTAATTTTTAAGAAATTGTTTTGTTCTATTAGATTTTGTCCCTCCTTTTCCATTTGGCCAATTTTATTTTTTTAAGGAGTTATTCTTCTCAGTGAGTTTTTGTGTCTCCTTTTCCATTTGGCCAATTCTGCTTTTTAAGGAGTTGTTTTCTTCATTGTACTTTTTTTCCCAGTTGGCCAATTGTATTTTTTATGGACTTATTTTCTACAGTTAATTTTTTTCCTTCCTGTCCCAAGCTTTTGATTTTCTCTTGCATACCTCTCATTTCTTTTCCCAATTTTCCTTCTACCCCTCTTGTTTGGCTTTTAAAATTCTTCTTAAGCCCTTCCAAGGAGGCTTGTTGGGCTAGAGACCAATTCATATTCCCCTTTGAGATTTTAGATGTGGGTATATTGGCAATATTGCCCTCTTCTGAATTTGTGCTTTGATCTTCCCTGTCCCCATATATGATAAGAATCTATGGTATGTTTCTTTTTGCTCATGGTGTTTCCTTATTTCCTTGCCTTTAAAAAAATATTGAGCTCTCCTGCTGGGGAGCAGAGGGCACTGACCCATGCTTCTTGTGTTGGGAGCCTAGGGACCTGGTCACTGTCTTTGTGTGCTGGGACTTCAGATGCTGGCAGTTGAAGGCTGTAGGGTTCTGGCAACCTACCTGGTGTTACAGGTCTGGAATCAGCAACACTGGAGCTCTAGGGGTAGGGGTGGGTAGTGTGACCCCTGAAGGTTGCCTATTCATCCAGGTCTGTCACTTTCTTTGGCTCCTTGCGGATGGATGCTTTGCTTCTGCAGGATGTTTCTCTACCTGCAGCCTTCCCTTTTGGAATTGCGCTTCCCAGAGTTTTGCTGAGGCACTGGGAAGCTTGGCTGCTGGAGAACACTGTATCACTTGATGGTTTTCTGAGTTGGTTTCCACTGGTTCCCCTTCCTGTACTGAGGCACTTGGGGGTCCTGGTGTTGGTGCTTACCTGTTCCACCACCTGAGGTTCAGGATCTCCCCTTGGTATGCTAAGGTGGAGCTTCCTGCTAGCTTGCTGGGACATCTCCCATTCTGTACTGCTTCCCCCTCGCCCAGGGCAAGAGGGGGCTTTCCCATTAATCCCTCAAACTTCTTGGGTTATAAGACTACTGCACTTCATCTTTCTGCTTGTTCAGCTGTTCCAGGGTTTTTCCTGGGGTGATATTTTCTGAGATTTCAGAGCTTAGCAAGGGACAGTGAAAGTGACTTACTTCTTACTACGTCACTTTGGCTCCTAGAAGTAGAACCTAAGTTTTAGTTTTCATGTATGTATTTAGTTTTCATGAATGTAACATTCAGAGGAAGCAGATAGCTGGTTACCAAAACAATGGCAACAGTAGCAGCAGCAGCAGCAGCAACAACAACAATAAAACTATAGTGTTATGAAGCCTAAATCTTTCAGTTTTCCGTATAACTAGGATAATGACAGCACAATCTTTAGTTCAATGGGATATAAAACTAGTACTTGAATCATTTCCTAAAAGTATAAAAATATTCAGAGAGCACACCTATTCTATTTTTTATTAAAGCTAAAGTCAAATTAAGTAAATAAGAATTATGTGTGTGAGACAAACTGTTAAATTCTAGGTACAGAAAGAAAGACAAGAATGATCCTGTCCCCCAAGGAATTTACACTGTAATGGGGGAGACAACATGCACACAACTATATACGTAGATATTTGAGGTAAATTAGAGGAAATCTCATAAGGACGGCACTAGCCCTGGGGGGATAACCTGGAAAAGGTCTCTTACAGTAGATGGCATTTGACCTGAGGCTTGAAGAAGGTAGGTAAGCCAGGAGGTAGACACAAAAGAGAGGATTGCAGACCCTGGAGTTAGACAGTGAAAATGTGTATTTAGGAAATAGAATACTTTGTGAGGGGAATAGCAAAGAGGCCAGTATCACTACATCATAGAGATTGTGAAAGGAGTAAAGTGTAAGAATGCCAGAACAGTAAAAAGGATCCAATTTATAAAGGGCTTTAAAAACTAAACTGGATTTGACATTTGGTCCTGTAGTTATATAATAGGGAGACATTGGAATTTTTTGGGAAATGATGGGGTGTGACATTTACTCTAAGAAGATCATTTTGGAAGCTGAGTGGAGTGAAGAGACCAGAGGCAGGGAGACCAATCAGAAGGTGGAATGAACCCAGAATAAACCAGGTATGAGGTGATAAGAGCCTGGGACAGGCTAGTGGCTATATGATTATAGAGAAGGGTAGATTTATTAGAAATCTTGTAAAGGTACAAATGACCCAACTTAGCCACGATAATTCCAGGAGCCACACTATTATGAAAGAGACTATTCCAATTCTTTTCTGAAGCATTATACTAAGTGCTGAATTAAAAAAAAAGACTAGTCAACTATATTCTTTTTAAAATTATTTTGGTTTTTTTTTGGTGAGGCCATTGGGGTTAAGTGACTTGTCCAGGGTCACACAGCTAGTAAGTGTTAAGTGTCTGAGGCTGGATTTGAACTCAGGTTCTCCTGACTCTAAGGCCAGAGCTCTATTCACTGCAATACCTAGTTGCCCCTTTAGCCAACTATATTCTGTATTTTGATTTCACACCATGACAAGGTAACAGAAGAAGGGTTAGAGGTATGATTAACCCCGTGAGCCCCATGAACCCCAATTTGAAACAGAGTCTGCTCTAAGAAAGAGACAAATGACATTGTGGTACCTGTGTCCATGGTTTAATTTCTCAAGGTGGTTTGACATGCACTGCATGGGAGTTCAGTCCAAAACTGGGTGCCCCCCTAAGGGGGCCAGTTCAGAACTGACTCGATTTGGGATTTGGGGTTACAGGGTTATATTTGTTTCAAAGAGTAGGTGTTCCCAAGGGGAACCGTGATTGGTCAACATATTAGGAGGTGGGCAGAATCCTTAGATCATTCAGTCCACAGGGGCCCATACTGCCTGCTATCAAAGGAAATACTACCCTCAATCTTGGAAGTTTGTCTCCACCCAAACCTGAGTAGGATAAGATCAATTCAGGCCTGGGTTGGAATTTGACCAAAATAAGAAGATTCAGTGCAATCTCATTATTAGAGATGTCCTTCTGAAAAACTTTGGTCAGAAGACTGATGGGGTTGGGGGAGCTCTAAGTCTCTAAGACACAGATTACTAAGGGAAATCATTTTTAACAGGGGTTAGGCTATTCTATAATGTTAGGAATTAGATCTGTGATTTTGCTGGCATAGTAGAGAATTCCTAGCTTTGGAAACTCCCATTCAAAATACAGTTGGGTGTCTTCTATGCAATTTATATTCTTAAGAAGTTCCAGGAGCACTGAGCAGTTAAGTGATTTGCCCAGAACCATTGTCAAAGGCAAAACCCAGGTGTTCCTGGAGGCTGGCTCTCTATCTGTTACAGTATAATGGGGTGGGGAATCTGTGGCCTTGAGACTGCATATGGCCCTCTAGGTCCTCTGGTGCAGCCTTTTGACTGATTCCAAGTTTTACAAATCCTTTTTTTAAAAGGATTTGTTCTGTGAATTTTGGATTTAGCCAAAGGGCTGCACTTGAGGACCTAGAGGGCCATATGTGGCCGCAGGATCTCCATCCCTGCCATGCTTTCTCATATTTTATATATGAAATTATTAAAATATATATAATTACTGCTGTACTATAAAAAGATGAATTGTATATCAATCAATAAATTCATTGATATTATATGAACAGACTCAGATTTTTACAAGTATGTCATTTCATTTAAAAAAAATCAATCTGTATTTATCTTTTAATCAAAGCACTAGGAAAATATGACATGGCCTTGAAACAATGAGCAGGAAGGCTATATTGATTACATTCAATGAGAAGCTGTATAAAAAGAACAAGATATTTTATAATACCATGCCTCGTACTAGCATGCTGCTCAAAGTTTTAACCAAGAGTGATAAATGGGTGAATGGTGCCAACTGTTGCCTGTGCTCTGGAGAAACAAAAGATCTCCCTTTCAACCTGTCTACCCTCCAGAAGTTTAAGTTGTCTTCCTATCCTTTTCTACTCTCAGAGGGCCCTCTCAACAAGTCGTTTCTGTGGACGAGTTCAAATTAGGAGGGTTAAGGTGATGTCTATCACATCTTTTTCTATTTTGTGGAAAACTAACTTCCCCCTAAATCAGTCATCTATCATTGCCTTAAACAAGAGGCTTAAGCTTGTTCTGCAAGGAAAAAACAAAACATTTTCTTTGGTCTTTGAATCCCCGTTTTTTAATTAAAACTGTTTCATGTTATTCTCAAAAAATACTTTTAACTGGTGTCATCCCTGTACTACCTTCCACAAAGGCAAGAATAGGTAACCTGAGCATCAGTTCTAACGAAAATCAATTTAAAGGAACCAGAGCTTGTCATCCATGGTGGGAGATTTCCCTTTTACACTCTTGCTTGTGTTCAAGCTGAAAACTGACTTGAACATTGTCTTTGTCAAATGAAAGATCACCAGGGAGTTTCTCAGTGCTCTATTTCCAATAATCCTGTTTCCCCAGACTCCTTCCTGAATACCAGGCTCTTGTACTGGGAATAAAGTCACAGCTGTATTTCTCTTTTCCAATCAGTTGTGAACTCAAGGCTGCTGCTTTGGTCTATGGGAAATGACTCAATGAGGTAGACATGAAGTTGGTACCAAAC
This sequence comes from Vombatus ursinus, assembly GCF_900497805.2. Classification (NCBI taxonomy): domain Eukaryota; kingdom Metazoa; phylum Chordata; class Mammalia; order Diprotodontia; family Vombatidae; genus Vombatus; species Vombatus ursinus. The sequence goes on from NW_020954596.1 coordinate 68,453,368, forward strand.
AAAGTGGATGGCTACCTTAAGAACTCTCACAGGGCAGGAGGCACATTGGAGAGGGGAATTGCTAATACTCATAAAGACAAGGGACTAACCCAGCTTCCAGGAATTGAATACCTCTGAACCAGCTGAATGCCACTAAGGGCTCCAATATGTGCAGTGCTTCTTAAACTGTGGATCCAGACCTCCTATGGGGTAGTGACCCACAATTTAATAAGTGCTGAAGGGGTCACAAATGGAAAAAAAAAGTTCAAGAATACCTGGATTAGGGGATCAGCTTCATTGACAAGATAGGTCTGGGTACTGTTAGACCTTCATGCAACCTCCAGTCCAGATCTGAGTACCAGTTTCTTCCATTTCTTCACCTATGGGCTGAAGCATATAATGGAACCAACAGCCTCAATTTCTTCATTCTTAAATTTTCAATGAAAGGTTAAAAAATTCTGCATATTTTTACAAATAGACCCATTGTTCCACCCTGTGACTACTGATGATGACTATTTTACAATACATGCCATGGAATTCTTCATCTTCTTGGTCATCATGGGGATGAGGTGTATGTGGTCATCAAAACATTTGGTCACAAAGAACTCTAACTGCCTCTTCACCTGCTGCCCCTTGCTCCTGGCATTCATCAAGTCTTTGGCTTTGTCATTTCAGTGAATGATGCCTAGATCCAGGTCGTACCAGAATTTCTCTAGTTGTTAGTCACAAATGCCTGGGCCTGGGCCAAAGGTGCATATCTATGGTCAGTACACTGCTGAACCTGCTGCATGGAGGCCTGAGTATTCTTACAGCAGCTGGCACTGCTCTGGAACATGTTGCCCTGCATCTTGGAGATATTCTTCTACTCCACCTCCATCACCATGGTGTCCATTGCCTCCTGAACCTGCAGCTTCTGTGACTTTTCCATGGAGTGTGTGCTAATACCGCCAACCTTCTCTTCCCCTGCCCCCTTACTCCCTACTTTAACCTACTCACAAGTATTTTAATGAAATCTACTTCTATGTTTATTTTTTTCTCTGTTACCTATGGGGAAAAAAATCATAGAAGCAACTTTTCTGTAAAGTTCCACTTCTGAAAATATGATTGAAGGATTCAGTGAGGTATGCCATGGAATGGCAGTGCTCACAAAGACTAAAGATTAGGTAGGTTGCTTCAATTTTGAAAAATCAATGATAAAAGATTGCCCTAGGCAATGTATCATAATAATTTGAATGCCCTTCCTGTAGATTAGGCCAAATTATGATAGGCATTCACATGCTATTTTATGATGAAAAATAATTCTCTTAGGTACAATGCATTTAACACACAAGTGAATGATGCTAGGATGCAACAAAAATGATGCAGTGAATGTTTTATAGACTCTGGTATCTGCCTGATAACAGCAAAGCAGAAGCAAAAAACTTCTAAGATTTGAATTCTAGAGACAGAAGACTATTTCTACATTTTAACAAGGACTTTTTTTGTGTAGTTTTAAGATCACCTACAATGAAGGCTTTTTAAAACCATATATGAGATTTCAGTGATTTTTTTTCTTTAAAAAATGTGACTGATATTAGCAAGTTATTTTACCTCTCTTCTCTCCCCAACCTTTTAATGCACCTTTGTGCAAGAAAAACAAGGTATTTTGTTAGTGATTATAAATATATGAGTTAAACAGAATAGAAAATTGAATAGAATCAATTGCTTCAAGGTAGAAGTTAATCTCTGTGAAAGAGTTCCTCCTACTCAATACTTTATATTGAGGACACACACAATGGAAGCTAGTTGACAGTGTTGAGGATTAATACAATTGCAGGCATATGACATTCATCTCTGGCTCAGAAGTTGCCATCTAGCTCTGTCATTCCATTTTCAGTTTACTTTGTGTGTGTGACTGAAAAATAACAAATGCAGTAGATTTGCCCTCATTTCTAAGTAACACATAACACTCTGAATGAAAGAAGACACTTTCTGGTATCTAGGATGGTCAGCTAGGTGGCTCAGTGGATACAGGGCAGGGCCTTGAGGCAGGAACACTCACCTTCCTCAATTCAAATGTGGCCTCAGATACATACTAGCTGTGTGACCCTTGGCAAGTCACTTAACCCTGTTTGCTTCAGTTTCCTCATTTGTAAAATGACCTGGAGAAGGAAATGGCAAAAAAACTCCAGTATCTTTGCCAACAAAACTCTAAATGGAGTCCCAGAGAGTTGGATGTGATGGAAAAATGACTGAACAACTACACAAATATCTAGGGGATTATAGATTATCTTTTAAAAATTAGATTATTATTATTAAAATGATAATGATGATGATAACTAGGTGTCCCCATCTTAATCAGGTTGGGAGTACAAGGGTTAATCAAAGGATACATCCCAGTATGGTCAGCATGAAAACTTTGACCTGTTCCTTTTTCTAACTTGTTTATCCCTTCTGACCTGCTTTGACCCTTCTAACCGGGTTGGCCCCTTTCTTAGGTAATTTGGAGGACCTTGGCTTACAAAGATAGCCACATTGATGTTGGATGATAAGGACATCATAATGACTTACTTCATTTAAGCTCAGAACCCAGGAACTGGAGAGATCTGCCAGTTGATCAACTTCCCAAATAGCTAGGAATAAAGTCATTTGCTACAGTGGGTTCCACTTTAATAACACATAGGCAGTAAAATTTAATGGCTTGTTCCTTTACTAAAGCACTTTAAGAATTTCTTTATATTTTATTTATTAGGAATTTTTTCTTAAATTAGTAAATCATTAAATAAGATATTGTATAAAATGCCTACCATTATACATTTTCCAGTTATAGGCTGAATATAGTCACTATCTTCAGTAATGACTCCTTTTGACTGTAAGCTCATGGATGAAGGCCAGCATCATCTTTTGCATTTCTTTGTATCCCTAGTGCTCAGCACAGTGCCTGATAATAATAGTGCACATAATAAGCACTTACATTTTTATTGACTGACTGACATATACATTAGGATTTCAAAAAGTTTACTTCCATTCCAGGACAACTGATGAAAACAAAATTGCGTTCATTGTTCTCTTTATTCTCCAAAAAGATCTCAAATGTGTGTAGTAGACATATGAGGAGAAGATACTGCTGAATTATGAGTGTTAGAATGAAGCTTTATGGACAATATTAGAATTTCTTGTTTAGCTATAGATCATTAATTTAAAAGTCAGACTAGAAATGAGAACTGTTCAGAAGGCCAATTTTTTGGACCTACATTCAAGAAGTTTTTCTTAATAATAAAAGTCTCTATGGAACAGTGACTTATTAATGAATACAGAAAATAAGTTTATCCATTATTAAAATTACAATTCAACAAACATTTGTTAAGTGCAGTATAAGGTATCTCACTATATATTTATAATAAATTTTCAGTTTATGTAACGCAGGCAACATCATTTTCATGAACAGGCATAAAATGTGTCTATATTACACCACTAAATTGTTGTTATAAATTTTTTATCACATTGGAACATCCATAGCCAACTATCTGATAGCAATTCTGTGGCTAAACACTATTTGATTGTTCTGAGTATTATGGAAGATATGGAGAAATAAGTTTGGGGGGAGATGGGTGACCAGTTTTGTAGATGCTAAATCATTTAGGGGAATCCAAAATAGGTATATTTGTGTATGAATAAATATAAGTATGTATATGTATGTATGAATGCATGTATACAATATATATGTATATGTAATACAATATGTAATACAATATATATGTATATGTATATATGAATAAGCCTTTTCCAGGTAGGGCATTGCCTAATCCTGTTTACTTTTTCCTTGAGATGAATCTGTTCTTCTAATGTTGGTTGAGTTTGGTATTTCATTCAGACTGCTCTGTAGTGTCAGGGATCCTTTCCAGAAAATTTGGGTGCCCTTTGTAATAGGAATCTAGTTCCCTGGCCCTCCAAGGGAATACCTGGAAAAAATGTTGACATGTCCTACAGAGACATAATTATTTTTTTTCTGGATCCCCATTTATTTCTTATCTGTGGTAAGGAAATCATGGAATAGTTTTTGTTGTTGTTGTTCATCAGGAAACTTTGATTTTTCCTCTGAAGATGAGAGGATAGTTGACATCAAGTGCTAAATCCTTGTGGGGAGATCCCCATGTGTTTTGGGAAGTTCTGTAGTGACCAGGTTTCCTTCTGAAATAAGAAACTTGATTTTATTTTCCCTTTTTTTTCTTTATTTCCTTTGCATGGGGGAAGGCTGTTTTAAGCAAAA
>NW_020954596.1:68457605-68471621 GCF_900497805.2 Vombatus ursinus
TTTTTTCTTTATTTCCTTTGCATGGGGGAAGGCTGTTTTAAGCAAAATTGCTGAAGACAGAAATTTGTAACATAGTAAGTAATCCATAACTGCAGATAAACATTATGAAAGGTTCCTTGATAAATCTGCATAATTCCTTATTTGGAGGAAATTTTTATTTCTGACAGCATGATTGGAACTGCATATGATCTTTCTTGTGTTGACTCTTTTGAGATTTAAACAGATTCCTTTCTTCCTTTCCCTGTTCCTCTCTTACTCTGTCTCTCTCCTCCTTGGCCCTCACCCCCTATAAATAGACCATAGCAAGGTATAAAGATAATATGAACCCAGGATGCTGATTGTTGCAAAAGTGAAACATTTTTACAAGTCTTTCAGTCAAATGTTCAATTCATAATAATCTAATTAGCTTGCACTTTCGTGACACCTTTTGACAATCTGGAATAAAATCATGGGTAAATATTGCAATAATTTGTACTTCAAATTGTAATTAAAATGCCTTCCTTTCACAAGTATTTTTCTACCTCGTAAATTCTCTCTATCTCACTTTTTAAATAAAACAATCTCTTTGCAATTCTAGAATAAACAGAATTACTTCAGAACTTTCTAATTCAAGAGTTCTCTTTCATATAGTAATATCTTATAGAATCTTAGGGAATTGCACTTAATGATTTTAAATGCAGCCAGCAAAGTATCATGGATTTTGTGATGATAGATATAAGTAAAAGAAATAATTTACATTTCATTATGAAACCATTGATTTGGCAAAATATACCTTTTTAGAATATGTCTTTAAGGTCAGTAGTGAAGAAAATATAGCCATTTTACTTGAACACTACAAACTAGGATTTAGGGACAAAATTACCACCAAAATGGTGGTATTAATAAAATACCACCAAAAATGGTGATATCACTAATGTGGATAAAATTGTATCAATATGAAGGGATGGTTTTGACTTTATAGCAGTCATATTCTTTGCAAAAGGGTGACTTATTTACAATCCCTTAAATGTTTTCGTGACTAGAGAAGGAGGAATGGACTAGATTATTGTTCAACATACATTTGTATCACATGGAAATTTCTTGATATTGCATATATGTTTTTTATTTTGAAATACCAAATGCAAATTGTTTTCTTTGCCCTCTGCCATTATTGAGTGAAGGGACATTTTATACAGACTATGCAATAAGAAGCAAAAGAGTGCTTGATTGTGAGTTGGGGGGAGGGGTAGTGTTAAAGGAGAAGTGTCTATTTGGCTCAGTCTTTTATACTGAAGTTCCTGCTCGGGTTCTGTATGGTAAGGTAGCCTAGGATATATTCATTCATGTTCAGATAGACAGTGAAGCTTCAATATGTATCAGATTGTTCTGTCAGTTCTATATTTGTGACCACTTGGTAAAAATAATTCTTATTTCTAATCCCAATTTCAAGTATTTTATACTTTGTATTTTTGCATATATTATGTAAATCTTTATGTCTTACAAGTGTCAATAATTTGAATATAATTTTATTGCATTTAGTATTTTAACTTTTACATCTCAAAAACAAAACTTTACAGAACTAGTTAAGAAAATGCATGCATTCTATTTTGATTTATAAGATGTTTGGGCCCCTCACGTATGCTTTATAACTTCTTTGACTCACTGGATATATAAATATTAAATCAAGTGTGTGATAGGATTTGGAGAGCAAACCATTCTAGTCACTATATCCTTAATTTTATTTAATAAATAATTCAGGAACTATTCTCATGCCTAAACACATGTTGTAACATCAGAATTTACCAAGAGTTATAAGATCAATTTCATATTATTTAATATTACTACTTTTATGAATACCACCAGAAACTTGTAATTTGGATGAAGGAGATGAACCTAACCACATTGGAATAGTAAAATTCAATGTGATAAATTAGGAGGCCAACAAGGTAGTGACTTCCCATTGAAGCAAAATTTTTGACCACAAATCCCCATTTAAATACTGAAGTAGTGCTATATGACCTTGTTTATTCATGACCTTAGATTATCTAAAAATCAAGCTACTTTTAGTTTCTGGACTAAAAATATAGGATGATTTGCAAGAGGGCATTATTATGCTTAAAATGTTAAATTTCTCTTGAGAAGTTTTGAGTATGAAAATAGTCTTGGCTCATTAGGGAGACACCAGATACTTGTTTCCAGAAGAGGGGCTTCAGTATTTCCATACTACATGAGTGAGAGATGCCTCTTTCAATTGCCTATGTAGCTGAAACTGGCTCCATTTTTAAAAGTACTAATCATGATCCCACTATTCAGAGACATCCAGGAATAAAAGTATTATTCACCAACATCATGGACACCATGCACTAAGCTAGGTAGGAAAGGCTACCTTCTCTCTCCCCTTTATAAATACTGTATCTATGAAAAATTGGTGTGGAGTTTTTTTGAGGGCTTTTTGTTTGTTTTATTTTTCCTTTATAGTTCTAAGTACAGGTGATGGTGTTCTTAGAACAATGAGCTGGAACAAAGGGGACCTTGGAATCAGGCCACTATTGCTAGCAGCTTAGCAAGGAAGTCCTAAGAATTTAGTGTGCAGAGATGCCAATTCCTTGTGGCTTTAGACTTGGAACTTTATGGGACTAATGCTGTATACAAACTGAATTAAGCTGTGACTCTAATCTTCATTCCCTCCTCAGAGACAGAGGTTGTATGAGGGATGGGGGATCATTCCCCTCCCTACTAGGTATGTGGAGGGGATTGTTTGTATGTTTTTTTCTTGCTATGCCTTTGTTGTAAATATTTGTTTGTAAAAGCAAATTTTATTTAAATAGTTTGATGGAACTGGCATCCTGGGGATGCCTAAAATTGAAGGAATATATTAAGTGGGAGCTTGAGCAAGTAATAGAGACAGATACCTTAAAATTAGAGGAGAATTCTGAGGGAGCAGTTAAATGTAACATATTTGGTCTTCAGGCAGTGATGATGGGGATTAGAATAGTCACTGTTACTCAAGGAAAATTATGTCAAGGTGATGGATCAAAAAGTACAAGTTTTTGTATTTGAAAAGTTAATTTCTAAGAACCAGTGAGACCAAAATGAGAGAGGAGTTATATATAGGTCCTTAAATAATTGAATTATTCAAACACATTTTGAAAATATTTGAATTAAATTGCAAGCATTGCTTAGAAACAATTAAAAAATAAGCTTATTTTTACTCCCTCTCACCTTTCCAGTAAGGCAAAAGAAAAATGAAATCTTATTGAGGAATATACATAGGGCAGTAAAACAAATGCCCACATTGGCTATGTAAAAATGTATTTGTCATTTTGCATCTGAGTTCATCACCTCTATGCTAGGAATGTCATGAATGTGAATGGTACTTGCAGTTCTTAAGTCTTTCAAAGTATTTAGAAAGGATGATTATATTTTAAATGTTGTTATTGTATAAATTGTTCTTCTCTTCACTCAACTCTTTATCAGTTCATACAAATTTCTTTAAAACTTTCTTTATTCAATGGCATCAAAGTGCCATTTATTATGGCATAATAGTATTATTCTGCTAGAGTTGACTATATACCAAACTTTATTAATCCTTGAAACCAATAAAAATAAACCATTAGCTAATTTCATCTTTTGAAGAGGGAAATCAAATTACTAGTATAAAAATGAAAAGAGAATTCCTAAAATTGAAAAAAGATATAACAGAAATTATTACAAACCAGTTTGTCCCAGTATATGTAAATAAATCCAGAGATTTCAAAGAAAAGGATGAATATTTACAAAGATATAAAGTAGCTAGATTAACAGAAATAATTTATTTATAAAAATCCAGTCTCAGAAAAAGAAATGTAATAAGCCATAAATGAACTTAAAAGTGTTTGGGTGAGAAGGGAACAAGACCAAATTGGTCAACAAGTATTTTATCCAATACTCAAAAGAATAATTAATTTCAATACTATACAAACTTTTCAAAATAGCAAAAAACAAACAAACATCCTGCCTAATTTATGTGATATAAAATATGGTCCTGAGACCTAAACCATAATTATAGGTTTTTATAAAAACAAAAAAAACTTATGGAGGGAAAATAATAGGAAACAAATATTGCCAAGAAGATGTCATTGTTCTCAAATCTTTTTTTGAAGCTGTACTATTACTCAAAATCCATTTCTTGGATTCATATTTGTAATTCTTCCCAGAACATCTAATTGCTATCAGTAATGAGCAAGGGAAATACTTCAATCAAAGCATCTCTAGAATTGAAAAGTGATGTCAGGAGCAAAGACAGCTTTTATTAAGTGCTTATTATGTGCCAGACAGTGTGCTAAGAGAAACTGAAATCCATGAAGTCTAGTCAGCTACTGTTGAATAGTGAGAAGACATGTCCCATAGAAGAAATAAAGACAGAAGTCATCAGTAGTACCATTGTAGGTGAGTTAAAGGAACACAACTTTGTCATGGTAAAAAACATAAATATATCAAATATATTCCTCTGAAGTCAATGAGTGAGACAAAATAGGAAGGAAGGAAGGAAGAAAGGAAGGAAGGAAAGGAGGGAGGGAGGAAGGAAGAAAGAAAAGAAGAAAGGAAGGCAGGCAGGCAAGCAGGAAGGAAGGAAGGAAAAAGGCATTTATTAAGTGCTTACATGTGCCAGGCAAATCAAGGCAGTCACTGACTTGAAGAATCTTACATTTTTTAGTGGGAGAGCAGGTCAGTCTAGCAGCCTTGCAGCAGTAGCAGTAACAGCAATAGCACTAGTAATGCTACTAGTAGAGTATTAGTAGAAGCAGCAGCAGTAGCAACAGCAGTAATAATTAGTATTTATATAGTGCTTTAAGGTTAGCAAATTATTTTGCAAATATTTCATATGAAGCTTACTACAACTTTGGGAGGTATATTCAGATGAGCAACCTGAGGTCAGGACTAGCCAAGCTTCACAAAACTATTAATAGTCTGAGGCTAGATGTCAATTCAGTTCTTCCTAACTTTAGTTCCAGAACTCTAGCTATCCTTGTGAGAAGCAGAGATAATAAATAGATGTACTACCTATGTGAATGGTTGGCATATTAGTAATATAAAGAAGATTAATGACTCACTCAATCCCTTCTCCTTCTACCAATGGATTACAATTGGTCCAGGATTTTAAAGGAGGTATACATATTGTGAATGCATGGATAGGTGTACATTGCATAGGGGGAAGAAGTATTCCCATTAATGGGATCTCTCTGAGTTTTACTGGATATAAAAATCCCACAAAAATGTCTCATAGGATCTCAATTGCATAAAATTACTTTCATGACTAGGGATTCATGTTGAATAGTTCTCCCTTCATCCTCTGGCCCTCACAAAAATGTGATATATGAATTTTAATGCATCATATATTTTTCCAAAGGTGATAATAAACTCTACAACACTGACCTTTTTCTATATTACATCTTCAGTCTCTGGACATCCCCATTTTCTTGCTGTTTAGAGTTTCTTGGCAAATTTAAACAGAAAGGGACAATGATACCAGAAATTTAAAATATCCAAAAGGTTATAATATATATTTATAGATTTGTTAAAATTTTATAGTCTTTAAACATATGCCTTCCACATTAAAAGTGGTCTTTAGACTTAAAAAATGAACTTAAAAATAGAGAATATATGAATTACATTTATTCTAATGTTTGTCTGATTAACAAGACAGGAAAAGCTTTTTGTAAATAAGTTTCCTGAAAATGATTCCAGTATTTTTTTTTTACTAGAATGGCATTTAACAAATGAGTGGAAGCAGAGATGCAAATTTATCCAATTTGAGGCTCAATAAATGACACTATTACATGTGTAGAAATTATGGGTGGATGGGGAGACATAATGGCACTAATTGGCTAAAAACATTACTATGAAATGTATAGAAAAATAATACATACCCAGACAGGGCAGCAAAACTTTAATCAAAAGTATACCTATCTAGAAAAATGACATTTAATACAATGTGCCAAAGGTACTGCAAAATGTCAAAATTTCTTCCATAAAAGAATGAAACGCCTATTTTCTCTAAAGCCGAGAAAGTGAATCTAGGAAGCTTTTGTCAAGAGAAACAGAGAACACCAGTGTGTTCACAAATAAGATGAGGATAAGATAGATGAGAATGATATCTTTGTTTAAGGGTGCCTTGAATGACAGACAAGGCGAAAACAGACTCTCTTGAGAAGTTGGAAAGAAAGTTATCTTCAATGTTTGTAGTTTTCTGATCATCTGCTTTCAACATAATTATTCATTTCTTTCTTTCCCCTTTACTGTTCCAGAGAGCTATGGTCATCTTCTCTTGATTTCTTTATGTTTGTTCCTTGAAATTTTTATTTTTAAAATCAACTTTAGTATGAAATTTTCTAAATCGAACTCTTCCTTTCTTCTTCTTTTTAGTCTAATTGCATTTATTTCTATCTAAATTACATGTAGACAAAAAAAGTAAGATTCTTTTCAAAATATTTTTCAAATTCCAAATTTTCTTCCTCACTTCCTCCCCTAACCCCTTTTTGAGAAGGCAAGTAATTTGTTATAGATTATATACTGGTGGCAGTCATGCAAAACATTTTCATATTAGCCATGTTGCAAAATAAAATGCAGAAAAAAAAGAAAAAAATTACGAAGTTAAAAAACAAAAACAAACCTTTAATCTATATTCAGACTCCACCAGCTCTTTCTCTGGAGGTGCATAGCATTTTTTTTCTATCATAAGTCCTTCAGAATTGTCTTGGATCATTGTCCTTTAGAGAATAGCTAAGTCATTCACAACTGATCATCATACAGTTTTTCTGTTACTCTGTACAATGTTCTGGTTCTGTTTATTTCACTTAATATCAGTTCATGTAGTTCTTCCTAGGTTTTTCTGAAAGTATTCTCATCATTTTTTATAGCACATTCCATCACATTCATGTATTACAATTTATTTAACCATTCCCCTATTGATGAGAATCCTTTCATTTTCCAATTGTTTGCTGCTACAAAAAGAGCTATATTTTTATACATGTAGGTCCTTTTCCTTTTCCTTTTTTTTCTTTGTGTTACAGACCTAGTTATGGTATTGCTGGGTCAAAGTGTATACTCAGTTTTATAGTCTTTTGGACATAATTCCAAATTGCTTTCCAGAATGGTTGGATCAGATCAAAGCTCCACCAATAGTGCATTAATATAACTATTTTCCAACATCCCCTCCAATGTTTCTCATTTTCTTTTTCTATCATATTAGCCAATCTGATACATATGCAGTAGTACCTCAGAGATGTTTGAATTTGAATTTGTATAATCAATAGTGATTTAGAGTATTTTATATGACTGATTTTTTTTTAAAACTAGCTTTGATTTCTTTTTTTCCAAAAACTGTTCATACATATCATTTGACCATTTATCAATTGTAATTTGACTCAGTTTTCTATATATTTGAGAAATGAGCCCTATTTCAGAAAAAAAAAACTTAATGTAATAAGCTACCCAGTTTTCTGCTTTCTTTCTAATCTTGGTTACATTGATTTCATTTGTGCAATTATTAAAAAAAATTGTTGTAAGTAAAATTATCAATTTATTCATCTTTGTAATCCATTCTATTCCTTCTTTGTTCATAAATTCTTTACTTATCCGTGAATCTGATAGGCTTTGCTTATGATATCACCCTTCATGTCTAAATCATGCACCAATTTTGACCTTGTCTTAGTATAATATGGTATGAGATATTAATCTATACCTAGCTGCAGGGCAGCTGGGTGGAGTGTTATATAGGGAGCTAGACCTACAGTCAGGAAGACCTGAGCTCAAATCCAACCTTAGATACTTACTAGACTAGTCCTTACTAGTAAGGACACCTACTTGCCTCTGGCCAAGCCACTTAACCCTGTTTATTTGAGGTTCTTCATCTGCAATATGAGCTGGAGAAGGAAATGTCAAACTACCCTGGTATCTTTGAAAAGAAAACCTCAAATGAAGAATCAGATACAACTGAAATGACTGAACAACAACAAACCTAGTTTCTGCCAAACTGCATTCTAGTTTTCCTAGCAATTTTTGTCAAATAGTGATTTCTTGCCCAAAAATCTTAGATCTCTGGGTTTGACAAATACTAGATTACTATGTTCATATATTACTGTACATTATATACCTAATCTTTTCCACTGATTTGTTATTGTTGAATAATTTTCAGTTGTTTTTTCAGTCTTTATGACCTCATTTGGAGTTTTCTTGTCAGAGATACTGGAGAGGTTTACAATTTCTTCTCCAGATCATTTTAAGTTGAGGAAACCGAAGCAAACAGGTTTAAGTGACTTGCTCAGGGTCACACAGCTAGTAAGTGTCTGAGGCCAGATTGTAATTCAGGAAGATGACTCTTCCTGCCTCCAGGTCATGCCTCCAGGTCTTTCCATTGTGCTATCTATCTGCACAATTCCACTGACACACCACTCTATTTCTTCTCCAGTACAAGAGTGTTTTGATGATTACCACTTTGTAATACAAATACAGTTTGAGATTTGGTACTGTTAACCCAAAACATTTCCTTCATTTTTTTTTTCATTGATTCCCTCAATATTCTTGAAATTTTTTCCTTCCAGGTGAATTTTTTTTCATATTTCTACAATTTTTTTAGTAATTAGATTGATATGGCACTGAATAATTTAATTAATTTAGGTAGAATTGTCATTTTTATTATATCATCTTGGCCTACATATGAGCAATTAATTTTTATCCAATTATTGATGCCATTATTTGTGTGAAAAGTATTTTGTAATTGTGTTTGTTTATGTCCTAGATTTGTCTTGACAGGTAGACTCCCAAGCATTTTATATTGTCTGCAGTTATTTTAAATAGAATTTCTCTTCCTGCTGGATTGTGTTGGTAATGTATAAAAATGCTGGTGATTTACATGGATTTGTCTTATATCCCACAACATTGCTCAAGTTGTTAATTGTTTCAACTAGTTGTTTATCTAGCATTTTCTAAATATATCATATCATCTACACTGCTTATTCTAATTTCTTCCTCATTGTTTATTCTAATTCCTTTAATTTCTTTTTTTTCTTTTCTGATTGCTATAGCTAGCATTTCTAGAACAATGTTGAATAGTAATGATGATAACAGGCATCCTTGCTTTACCCTTGGTATTATTGGAAAGGCCTCTAGCTTATCTCCATTAAAGATAATACTTGATGATGGTTTTATATAGATACTACTTATGATTTTTTGAAAGCTCCATTTATTTTTATGCTTTCTAGTTTTTTTTTAATAGGAATGGGAATTGTATTTTTTCAAAAGTTTTTTTCCCTGCATCTATTGACATAATCACATGATTCTTGGTGTTTTTTGTTATTGATATGGTCAATTATGCTGATGGTTCTCCTAATATTCCATTTGAAGCATTATTTTATTGTTGTTTGGATGGAAATTTGGGAGAGCTTGGCAGAGTGCTTCTCTACTCTGTCATCTTTGCTGTAAATCCTTTTCTGTTTTTTAGTCCTTTATCATTTAAAGTATTGATAGAAAGCCAATCAATTATTTCAACCTAGTGATTATCTGCAGTATTTTATGAGTTAAAAAAATTTAATCTTTACCAAAAAATTAAATAAGAATTTAAAAATTGGAAAGAATGAAACAAAACTAATTAGTACAATATTTGATGAAAAGGTGGAGGATCTAAGAAGGGATAGAGACATGGTGCAAAGTACATAAAATGATCACTAATAGTAGAGAGAAGGAAAAACTTACTTATCTTCTTCTCTTTTCTCTTCCAAAGAAATTAATCTGTGTGTTGTGCTACAAGGGATAAAAGCAGGGTTGAAGAGCTGAAACATAAAAAAAAAGGATATTTCTTTTTATTTTTAAAATTAAGGATATATTAAGAGAGCATAGCTGTCTTTGAAGCAAGGCTACCTGGTTTAGGAGTGTTTATACTGCCAGGCCCAAACAAACTAATTGGAAGGTTTTTGAGATAATGGCTAAATATGATTGCTGAAGCACTTCCAGTGGTCTTTGAATGACCATAGAGAGTATGAGAGGTGTTGCTTTATGACTAATAAAGGGCAAAATCCCCTTTTTTAAAGTAAGAGATTAGAATTTGTTACCTACAGTTTGGTAGGTGAAGTTTACATGACTAACATGATTGTGAACATATAGAAAGGAAATAGTGATCACCAAAAGCCAGTAAATCTTCCTCAAAAATAGCTCAGCAAGAGAGAGTAAAGAGCGTTGGTTCCAGAATCAGGAATACTTATGTTCAAATTTGGTCTCAGGCAACTAGTTGTAGGCAAATCATTTAACTTTTCTCTGCATCATTTTATTTAACTATAAAATAGAGATATTAATAGTAATTACTTCCCAGAATTATCATAAGTATCAGATAAGATATTTGCAAAGTATTTTGCAAATCTTAAAGTACTATATAAATACTACTTATTATTATTATAATTATTTTTAACAGGATTAATATATCAAAATGCAATCTATATGGTTTACTGAGATTTTCAGCATACATTTCAAGAAATGTTTTATGCTATTCTTAAGGAAAAGATGGAAAAAATGAACTACATAATTGTAAAGGCAGATAAGGTTGAATGGCTTTGATCCAAAAAAATAGTTTTTTTATAGTCCAATTATGAAGCTAGGAAGAAGTAAATGGTACTTAGTGGAGTGCCCCAGTGATCTGTACTAAACTCTATTTCAAATTTTAACAATGATTTGGAGAAGGACATAGATGGCATTGTTATCAAATTTACAGATGGAGAGGCAGAACCAAGATGGCAGAGAAAAGGCAGGGACTTGCCTGAGCTATCACCCAAACACCTATGAACAACTTTAAATAATGCCCTAAAACAAATTCTGGAGTGTCCAAATCCACAAAAGCACAGGGTGAAACAACTTCCCAGTCAAAGACAACTTAGAAGGTTGGCAGGAAAGGTCTGTTGCACCAGGATGAGAGCGGAGCTCAGTCCGGTGCAAGCCACACCAGTGCAAATCAGGCCCCAGCAAACTAGGAGCAGGCCTTGGGAGCTACTGAATCAGCAGCAGCAACAACAGTAGCAGCAGCAACAACAGTAGCAGCAACACATGTTGCTTGTGGAGCCCTCAGCTCACAGATGGTTAAGGGGGTCAAACAACTCTTCAGAGGGAGATTACAGGGATCTCTTTGTTGGCACTAGGGGCAAGACTCTGTTGCTTTGTCCATACTTAGATATGGGTCACAGTCCTGGGTGGAAATCCCAGTGTGAGGAGGAGCACTAGCATACCAGAGCTTATTACCATAGTGGAACAGGGACTCTCAGCACAGGTCCAGGGCAGAAAAGAGTGCTTGCAGTCACTCACTGAACAGAGCACAGGTGAAAAGAGTAATAGATGTACCTTTCCTTAGCTCATACCACCTTGGAAGAACTGAAAAATTACAGATTTCTAGAAGTATCTCTAAAAACAGCTGCAAAACCTCCTGAAGCTTGAGACAATGAGCCCGCCACCCTGGAAACAGAGTCCCACTTTAGCAAGGAATTAGAAGTCAAGAAATAGACTGGAAAAGTGAGCAAACAATAAAAAAAAATAATCTGACAGTAGAAAGTTGCTTTGGTGACAGGGAAGACAAAAACACACTCTCAGCAGACAACAAAGTCAAAACTCCTACATTTGAAGCCTAACAAAAAATTATGAATTGGTTTCAGGCCATGGAAGAACTCAAAAAGGATTTTAAAATTCAAATAAGAGAGGTAGAGGAAAAATTGAGAAGAGAAATAAGAATGAAGAAAGAAAATCATGAAAAAAATGTCAACAACTTGGTAAAAGAGGCACAAAAATTACTGATGAAAATAACACCTTAAAAAACCATAATATGCCAAATGGTAAAAGAGATACAAAAATCCAATGAAGAGAAGAATGTCTGAAAAGCAGAATTGGACAAATGGAAAAAAAGATACACAAAAGTTCACTGAAGAGAAGAACTTTTTAAAAAGTAGAATTGGCCAAATAGAAAAGGAGATACAAAAGGTCAATGAAGAAAATGGTTCCTTAAAAATTAAAATTTGGAAGTGGAAGCTAATGACTTTATGAGAAATCAAGAAACAATAAAACAAAACCAAAAGAATGAAAAAATAAAAGGCAATGTGCAATATCTCATTGGAAAAACAACTGACCTGGAAAATATTTCCAGGAAAAATAATTTAAAAATCCACTAAGAATTACCTGAAAACTATGATTAAAAAAAGAGCCTAGACATCATCTTTTAAGAAATTATTAAGCAAAACTGCCCTGATATTCTGGAACCAGAGGTAAAATAGAAAATGAAAGAATCCACTGATCACTTCCTGAAAGAGATCCCAAAATAAAATTCCCGGAAATATTACAACCAAATTTCAGAGCTCCCAGGTCAAGGAGAAAATATTGCAAGCAGCCAGACAAACAGCACAAGCAGGGTGGAGCCACAGTCAGGGTAACACAAGATTTAGCTGCAGAGAGGGCTGGGGAAGGAGGGAGAGAATTTGGAACTCAAAATAAAAAAGAGATGTTCAAAATTGTTTTTACATGTAATTGGGTAAAAATGAAATACTAAATTTTTTTTAATTACAGATAATTTAATGCTAGAAGGGACAGCTGTCATGTCAGAAAACAAGATAAAATTCCAAAAAGCCCTTGCCAATTCAGAGTACCGGGCTAACTTAATGAGATAGAATTTATTTTTGAAATTAAATGTTGCATTAAAAATTAGCTTTAAATAGCAATACTAACAGTTTTTTTTTTCTTAATGATACAGTTTCAAAGTATCACCTCAATTTCCTCATCTCTGACTCTTGGTTTATTTGGCTTCCTTAAAGTTCCAGCTAAAATTCCATCTTCTATCAGAAATCTTATCCAATCCCTTTAATGCTAGTCTCTTCTCTCCTTTGGTTATCTCTAATTTATCCTGAATATATCTTGTTTGTACACAGTTTATTTTTAACATGTTAACGCCCTCATTAGACTATGAACTCTTTGAGAGCATCTCTTAGCTTTTTGTCTGTTTTGCCTTTCTCCAACATTTAGCACAGTTCTTGGACGTAATAGATACTTAATAAATGCTTCTTTTAAAAAATTTTTAAAACTTTTTTTTATTTTTAGTTTTCAACATTTACTTCCACAAGATTTTGAGTTCCAAATTTTCACCCCATCTCTCCCCTCCCCACACCCCAAGATGGCATGCATTCTGAATACCCCTTCCCCTAGTCTGCTTTCCCTGCTATCTGTTCCCCCCTTCCCCTTCTATTTTCCTGTAGGGCAGGATAGATTTCTGTACCCCATTTCCTGTATTTCTTATTTCCCAGTTGCATATGAAAACATTTTTTTAAACATTTTTTTTTAAACTTTGGGTTCCAAATTTTCTCCCTTCCTTCCTCCCCACCCACCCTCATTGAAAAGGCAAGCAACTCAATATAGGCTACCCATGTGCAGTTATGCAAAACACTTCCATAGTAGACACGCTGTGAAAAACTAACACTATTTCTCTTAATCCTATCCCGCCACCCCCCATTTATTCTATTCTTCCTTTTGACCCTGTCCCTCTGCAGAAGTATTTGCTCCTGATTACCCCCTTTCCCAATCTTCCCTCCTCTCTATCATCCCCCTACTCCCTTGTCCCCTTCCCCTCTTATTTTCTTGTAGGGTAAGACAGATTTCCATACCCAATTGAGTGTGTATGTTACACCCTCCTTAAGTCAAATCCTATGAGAATAAGATTCACTCATTTCCTCTTACCTTCCCCCAGTCCCCCTCTACTGTAAGAGCCTTTTCTTTTCTGTATTTTTGTGAGATAATTTACCCTTCTACTTTTCCCTTTCTCCTTCTCCTAGTATAATCCTCTCTCACCCCTTAATTTTATTCTCCAGATATGACCCCTTCATCTTCAACTCACCCTGTGCCCTCTATCTATCTCTATCTATCCGTCCGTCCGTCCATCCATCCATCCATCTATCCATCCATCCATCCATCCATCCATCCATCCATCCATCCATCTATCTATCTATCTATCTATCTATCTATCTATCTATCTATCTATCTATC
>NW_020954596.1:68471631-68560025 GCF_900497805.2 Vombatus ursinus
ATCTATCTATCTATCTATCTATCTATCTATCTATCTATCTATCTATCAATCTACATACATACATATAATTTTTTCCCTCCAACTACCCTAATACTGACAAAGGTCTCCATGCAGGAATGTAAACAGTTCAACCTAAATAAGTCTCTTATGATTTCTCTTTCCTGTTTACTTCTTCATTTTCCACTTGAGTCTTGTATTGGAAAGTCAGATTTTCTATTCAGCTCTGGTCTTTTCATCAAGAATGCTCGAAAGTCCTCTATTTCACCAAATGACCATTTTTTCCCCTGAAGGATTATACTCAGTTCTGCTGGGTAGGTGATTCTTGGTTGTAATCCTATCTCCTTTGCCCTCTGGAATATTATATTCCATGCCCTGTGGTACCTTAAGGTAGAAGCAGCTAAATTTTGTGTTATCCTGATTGTCTTTCCACAATACTTGAATTGTTTCTTTCTGGCTGCTTGTAATATTTTCTCCTTGACCTGGGAGCTCTGGAATTTGGCTACAATATTCCTAGGAGTTTTCCTTTGGGGATCTCTTTCAGTAGGAGATTGATGGATTCTTTCAGTTTCTATTTTGCCCTCTGATTCTAAAATATAAGGGCAGTTTTCCTTGATAATTTCTTGAAAGATGATGTCTAGGCTCTTTTTTTGATCATGGCTTTCAGATAGTCCAATAATTTTTAAATTCTCTCTCCTGAATCTATTTTCTAGGTCAGTTGTTTTTCCAATGAGATATTTCACATTGTTTTCTAATTTTTCATTCTTTTGGATTTGTTTTACAGTGACTTGATTTCTCATAAAGTCACTAGCTTCCAATTGCTCTATTCTAATTTTTAAGGAAGTATTTTCTTCAGTCATCTTTTGGACTTCCTTTTCCATTTGGCCAATTTTGGTTTTTAGGGCATTCTTCTCCTCATTGGCTTTTTGGATCTATTTTGCCATTTGGGTTAGGCTATTTTTAAGGGGTTATTTTCTTCAGTATTTTTTGGGGTCTCCTTTAGTAAGCTGTTAACTTGCTTTTCATGATTTTCTTGCATCACTCTCATTTCTCTTCCCAGTTTTTCCTCTACTTCTCTTACTTGCTTCTCAAAATCCCTTTTGAGCTTTTCCAATGCCTGGGACTGATTCATATTTTTCTTTGAAATTTTGGATGTAGGAGCTTTGACTTTGTTTTCTTCTTCCGGTTGTATGTTTTGATCTTCTTTGTCACCAAAGTAAGATAATATAGTCTGACTCTTTTTGCCCTGCTTGCTCATGATCCTGGCCAATTACCTGAGTTTTAAACTCTTTGTTAAGGTAAGAGTCTGTTTCCAATGTGGAGAATATACTGTCCCAGACTTTGGGGGTTGTACAGTTGTTTTCAGGGATACTTCTAGGGACCTGAAAAGTGTCAGTTCTTCCAAGGTGCTATGATAAGGGGTGGAGTGTTTCCTCTCCACTGCCACAACAAGCTCCACCATGCCAGCACTACTCCTTGCCCCAGGACTGCCCCTCAGAACTGTGACCCAGATCCAAGCACTGGTAAAGCAAGATATTCCTGCCTCAGCACTGGCAAAGAGATTCTTGCAATCCCCCTCTGATGAGCCACTGGATTCCCCCTCAGTCTGTGGGCCAGAAGCTCAGAAGCCAGCCACTGCCCTTGGGGCAGCTGAGGTCTAGCTTCTTCTCTCACTGCAGTAACAGACTTTTCCCACTGACCTTCTAAGTTGTCTTTGGCATTTGTGGGTTGAGAAGTCTGGAAACCACCACAGATGCCCACAATTCAGTCCTCTGAGGCCTACTCCAGCTTCGTTGTGGCCTGCGCGCCCACACTGAACTGTGCTCCTCTCCCAGCCTGGCACGATATACCTTTCTGATCAGCCATCCAGGTTGTCTTGGGCTGGAAATTTGTTTTACTCTGTTTTTTGTGAGTTCTGCTGCTTTAGAATTTGTTCAGAGCCATTTTTTGTAGGTATTTGGAGGGGTTTGGGGGAGAGCTCAAGCAAGTCACTGCTTTCCCTCAGTAATCTTGGCTCTGCCCTCCTAATAAATGCTTCTTGATGTATGCAAGATGGACTTGGCCTGAGTGGGAAACCTTTATTCAGTAAAATTTGGATTCAGTCAAAAGGCCACACTTAAGGATCTAGAAGGCAACATGTGGCCTGAAGGCCACAGGTTCCCCACCTCTGGACTAGGCATTACTGCTGTGTCTTTTGAAAGAGGTATAGTTGTAAGTATTTTTCCCAATCTGTTATTTTCTTTTTTAAAATTTGCATCAGCAACAATTCATTAAATTTGTTGAACAAGAAAAAAAAGAGCTCAAACTCCCAAGTACAATGTTAAATAATGATTTCCCCATGTTTTCTTTTTAATGTTTTGTCAAGTGTTATTAATAACTTAAATTCTTATATTTGATGCCTAGAGTATTCATTCTATTATATTGATGTAATGTCTATTTTCACTAGAAACTTTTGATGACAAGACTTTGCAATATGCTTTAAAGTCAGGTAATACCAGACCTACTTCAACAGCCTTTATTTTCAATATTCCCCCTGAAAATTTTCACCAATTTTTTGTATCAATTCATTTTTTGTTTAATTTTTTAATTTTTTATTCTGAACTTTAAAAATAAAACAAGCATTTCCATAGTAATAGAATAGAAAAAAAGAATATTGCACATGAAATTGCAAATCTATTTTGTCCAACTTGCTATTCAACTCTAGACACGGCTACCATTAGATACAAATATGTGTATGATGTGATGTGATGTGTGTGTGCACAAAATTATTCTATACATACTTCTATTTATCAGTTCTTTCTCTTATGCCAGTAGTATCTTCCTTCATAAGTCCTTTGTAGTTTGGGTTTTCATAATAGTCAAAATGACTTGCTTACTCAAAGTTGTTCTTAAAACATTTTCGTTGTTACTGCATACAACATTATCTTGGTTCTGCTGATTCTTCATCATTTCTCTTCATCATTTCAAACAAGTCTATCCATGTTTTGCTTAAATCATTGAGCTCATCTTTTCTTAAAGCTTAATAGTATTCCATTATGATCATGTACCACAATTTGTTCAGCCATTCCCCAATTGATGGCATCCCCACCATTTCCAGTTCTTTGTCACTACAAAGACAAGTGCTATGAATATTTTAGAACATATGAGTTCTTTTTCTTTTTCCCTAATTATCTCTGAGAACAGACCTAGTAGTGATATTGCTGAGTCCAAGGGTATAGGCAGTTTAATAACTCTTTGGGCATAATTCCAGATTGCTCTCCAAAATATTTGGATCAATTCACAGTTCCACTAACAATGAATTAGTGTCCCATTTTTTCCACCTCCCCTCCAAAATTTTAATTTTCCCATTCAATCATTTTAGCCAATCTGATAGGTGTAAAATGATATATCAAGGTTGTTTTAATTTGCATTTCTCTAATCAGTAATGGTTTGGAGCATTTTTCATATGTATGTGTATATATATATATATATAATATATATATATTATATATATATATATATTAGTTTCTTCATTAGAAAACTGCCTTTTAATATCCTTTTAACATTTATCAATTAGGGAATGACTCTTTTTCTTATATATTTCACAATGTTATGTATTTGAGATATGAAACCTTTATTTGAGAAAATGTCTATAAAATTTCCTCCCGTTTCCTGCTTTCTTTCTGATCTTGGCTACATTTGTATTTGTTTTTTTTTTTTTTGTACAAAAGCTTTTTAATTTAATGTAATTGAAATTATTCATTTTATACTTC
This sequence comes from Vombatus ursinus, assembly GCF_900497805.2. Taxonomy (NCBI): domain Eukaryota; kingdom Metazoa; phylum Chordata; class Mammalia; order Diprotodontia; family Vombatidae; genus Vombatus; species Vombatus ursinus. The sequence continues at coordinate 68,475,381 of NW_020954596.1, forward strand.
ACACTTCTCTCTATCTCTTGTTTATTCATAACTTGTTCACTTATCCATAAGTCAGATAGGTAATATGTTCCACATTCTTCAAATTGTCTTGTAATATCTCTGTTTATATCTCTGTCCATGTATATATTTTGACCTTATCTTGGTAAATGGCATAAGATATTGGTCTATGCTCAATTTCTGCCAGACTACTTTTCAACTACCCCAGTATTTTTTTAATCAAATAATGATTATTTTATTTTTACAAGTAATTATTTTCCCCAAAATTTAAGTCCTTGCATTTGTCAAACACAAGGCTACTACAATCATAAATTGTATGTCTACTCTGTTCCTTTCTATTTCTGTGAATTTTCTATTTCTTAACCTGTATCAAATAGTTTTGATACTTACTGGATTATTTGTATGAAATTCTTCATATTTTTGTCTAGTTCTAAAAAGTGCTTTTTTGATGATAATTTCATTGAATATATAAATTTGGGAAGCACTGCCATTGTAATGTATCTCTTCAGTAATTTAGGTCTTCCTTTATTTTGATCATTACAGGTTGATAGCTGTCCTAATATAGGTCCAGTGTAATTGCAACTAGATGAAATCCCAAGCATTTGATGTTATTGTAAATGGCAAGGGAGGTAACAAACATTTATTAAGTGCTTTCTATTTGCCAAAGACTGTGCTAAGCCCTGAGGATACAATTGCACTTGCTCTTACAACATATAGAAGGAACCTGAAAAGTGTGTGTGTATGTGTGTGTGTGTGTGTGTGTGTGTGTGTGTGTGTGTGTGTGTGTGTGTGTGTGTGTGTGTATGTTAAGGTACCAGGGTAGGAGCATGGTTTTGAAATCCATAACCCCAGAAGAAGAGAAGAATGAAGTTTGGTTATCCTTGCCTCCTTCCTGAAGTTAGGTCTCTGGGATCCTACGAATGGGAAAAGGGGTCAGAATTTTAGGATATCATAAGGTAAGAAAGCCACAGGGATAATAGATGTTCCAAGACAAGGAAGACCAAGAAGAACTCACCAATGAGAGAAGTGGGACAACGTGGTGGAGTAATGTTCTAAGGTAGAAAGTCCATAGGTGTTGAAGACAGCTCCAGGGTGAAATGCAGCTGATAAATGGTGTCAAAGTTGAAAGTCAGAAGCAGGGCTGGGAGGAATATGAAGTTTGACTGTCCTGGGTTCTGCCTTCAAATGCCAGTGTGGTTAGGAACTCAATAATGGATAAAGGTGCAGCATGGCAGAGAGATAGATGGGTGTTTCAGGATGAAACATTTTTACTATGTTTCCTTGATCTTTTTTAGTAGTAAATAAGAATACAAATTATTGGGGGTGGTTGTCAAGGTTGAATCCTTCAGCTTGACTGCAATATTTTTTTTTTATTTTCATTCTTTTTTTTTTGATTGAGGAAGTTAGAGTTTTAAAATGCCATTTCCAAATGATTATATTGATGTCTTCATTTTCAAAGTTAATTCCTCTAATACCTTTTTCTTGTTTTATTGAAATTCTAGAATTCCTAATATCAAAACCAAACAATAAGTATCCAGCTTTGATTTATGGCTATTTTATTGGGAATGTGTCTACAATGTTTGTCTATTGCATATTATTATGTTTGTTTGGGCTTAAGAGAAATGCTTTATTTTGAGTTGATGAAGAAAATCTCTCAATATCTATTTTTTTGGACATTTTAAAAATCAATCAGTGTTTGAGTTTAATGGCATTTTATGCTTCTTTTGATAGAATTACATCAGGTTTTGAGGTTGTAGGCAATCATTCTGATATTAGATAAGCCCTTTATGACTAGCATACATCCTATTTTTAGAATAAATAATTTAATTATTATATTTCAGTAGGATGTTAGCTATTTATTTTTGCATAAATATGCATTAATTAATTGATCTATAGTTTTAAAAATTGTTTTTAATTTTAAATGAATTTATCATTCAAGGTATTGAGTAACATACTCAATATCTTTTTCTATATCTATATGGATAATATATTATTTTTTATAATAGTTACCACAGAAATGACATGTTCTCAGAAAGTTTGGTCTATCACAGAGTTTACATGTTCTTAGAAAATTTAAAAGAATTCAATTGTGAAAATTACAAGGCAAATAGTATTTTATGTTATAATATTTTGATGACTTGACTTTTCTTTTATATTTGTTTCTTCAAAATATTTGTTTCCTATCTATCAGTTTGAACAATCTATATCCCTCTAACTTTTTAGATGAGAGCTATGTGTATAGCAACTTTTTATTTCCTTTTTATTTATTGTGTCTACTTCCTTTTTAAAAACTTTTTTTTATTTTTTCCTCTCTTTTTGAATTAAATTTGCTGACTTTATTTTTTAAAAATAAATATTAATTCAATTTTAAAAATTTTATATTTCATTTTTCTTTTTAACTTCATAAACTTTTTTTCAAATTGTATTTGGATTTTTAAAATTTCTTTTATTATGTTTTTGACAGGTATATTTCTTATAACTTACCCTTTTTCTTTTTTATTAGTGTAGGTATGAGATGATATAAGTGTATTCCTAAGTGTATTCCTAAGTATTGTTTTGTCTATATTCCATAGGTTTTGGTATGTGACATTGTCTTTTAAGTATTCCATTGTTTTTCTGATTTTATTCTTAACCCAATCATTTTTATCATTTTCCCCAGTTCCATGTAGTTTTATGACTTTTGCTATTGTTATTCTTACTTAAATTTAACTTTATTGAATTGTGATCTGAAAATTGATGCATGTACAATTTTTCACTTTGAAATTAATCATTTGACACTTCTATCTCTTACATTGATGTCTCAATTTGAACTCCTAAAGGAATGTTTCCCTTTAGTTCTTCAAAATAACAACATATTTATTGAGATTATTTTAAAAATATCAAACAATTAGGGGATGGAAGTGGTAAAAGGGACAGGTATCTTCAATGTTGCCTTTGGTGTGATACCTGAAATCTGTAAGTCATTGTAGTAAGCCAGATGATAAAGACTGTTTTTTACTAGTTTCAGTAACAGGAGTGAAGCCTAATATAATTTATGAAGCAGATGTTTTTCCCTCAGGAACAAATAAAGCTTGGAGTGTGGATGTCTGAGTCCCAGTTGGTTTTGCTCTTAATGGGAAAGGAGATAGGAGGCCTGGGCAAGACAGCTTACTATGGAAGGAGAACATTCAGAAGATGTGGAGTTAAGGAGGAGAGGATAGATAAAGGTTGGGGAATTTTCCAGAACAACCTGAACCCTCGGCTCCATTTTCCTGAGATAGGGAGTGGTTGGTTTTTAATTTTGGCATGTGGTTGAGAAGCTATTCAGATCTTTCATAATCCTTTCTGGAGTATTTGACTGACATTTTTGTTCTAGAGGAATACACGTGCTAGTGTTGACATTGTCACAGCCCACAACTGACTGGTAACGTACAGAACCATTTATTGCCTAATAGTTTCCATTACATGAAGGCATTAAGCAGTTTTCAGAAATGAGTGTCTGCTACAGCCTATCCAACCACTTCTGAAAACAAAGGGCTCAGGATATCCCTCAGGTCAGAACAAAATTCTAATTATCCTGATGCCTAATTTACATGACTCCAAATATTCCTGTGGCTTTCTGCATTTTGTTTTGCTTTTTTACCTCAGTATCTTAGTATGGTATACATCCAGCCACTGTATCCTTTTCAATAAAGGACTTTTGAATGATAATGATGAAATTTAAATGCATACAGTTAAATCCAGGTACTTGACAGGATGCAGATTTGAGAATACTGCATTATCAGGGATCCCATAAACTAAAATATTAACAGAGAAGTTGGCAGTCAAATATATTTACCAGGAATCATAAACAGATCAAATAGTTCAGATGAAATAAGAATGTGCTCTCATGAGCAATGTAAATTCAACAGTATTTTCAGAAAATTGTTGACCTGTAAAGAACTGAGGGAGAACCCCAAGTCTTGATAGATGTCAGATGGGCATGGATTTGGACCACTGCAAAATGAAATCTGTCTTAGCTATTATTATTCATTAAACATGAAGAGACAATAATTTGATAATCTTTTTATACAACAAGTGTCCATGTCCTGATTTCAATTTTCTTGGTCCAGCTGGGTTCAATACTAAGATGCTTGGTAGATTCTCCCATTTCCTTACTTTAATGTTTTCCTTTTCATGGAATATTCTCCCATTTCACTTTAGCTTACAAAATACCTACCTTCTTCCAGACCCAGTTCTAATATCATTTTGTCCACTAAGTCTTCCTCGGCCACATTAGCTCTCATCCATCTTTAATTCCGGCACAAATCAGCACCTAGTTGTGTGTTTGCCTTTTATTATTTCAAGCTTTACTTGCTATTAATGGGATCACCATTGAGGCTGTTAGGGCCTTAAGGGCAAGGACTATAAGGACTTACAAAAGATCAATTTATTTTTCCAGAGGACATATTGAACAATCTCCTTCATTAGGTATATCTATGAAAATAGCAATTTTAAAATATAGATTTGACCAACCAATGTAGATGACATAAAGCCCATAAAGGCCTTGTGACCTTTATTCAGATGTAACAAAAGCCCCCACTCATAGTTTATTTACTCTTACTTTTTCACATAATTCTAACGAGTTCAGTTATGTGTTTTCCCAGACTATTGTTGAACTGTAGTAAATTTGAAGGATCATAGCATGAAGAAAGACTATTGATATTAGCAAGAAATAACAACCCTGAAACTGATAGAGAGGAGGTAGTATAACTATAAAAAGCAAATAACAATTCAAAAAGTACAGCAGTCTGGGGCCTTTAAGCACAGGCAAAAATGGCCATGGATACTACATAACCTCTTGAAGTGTAACTATATTTCAGCACAGAACAAAAATTGATGCTCATAACAATGACTATGATAGTATATTCTGTGTGACAAAGGAAGGGCTGTGGAAGAGAACTCTCTCATGGACTGAGGGCAGGGTAGCATTATAAGTTTGTACAATGCTACCAAGTCTTTCCCCCAAGAGAGCATTGAAGGCTAAGACAGAAGTTTGTCATCTCCCTAGAGATAATTCAATAGCCCCAGAGGCCAAAAAGTCAGTGTTGAACTATATCTACAACCACAAAAAGAAGAAAATCTGAACATTTCCTACCTTCCAGGAAGATAAGATAATTTAACTTCTCAGTCATCCCAAGTGCTTTTGGAAAGTCAACTCTAAGAGGAATAAGTTCTCTCACTGTGTCATCATCAAGTAACCTCTGACCACTGAGTGAGTTGTGGAGATGATTGAGGGCAGTAACACACCTAGTATTCATCCCAGATGTTACGATCAAAGAACAGCCAGTTGAGCAGGGAATAATAAACTATATAACATCAATGTGGTTAAGGTGAACTCATTGATCTGGAGTAATGGTGGTAAAAAAAGGTCTAGGCCCAATTTGGCCTGGATGGCAATGCTTTCAAAGTTGATAATGAAAACAGAATCATCTAAGCTTTGTCTAACTAGCCTGTTACACATACAATTAAGAGTTTTCTATTATCCCTGTAAATGAATATTAATTCATTTTATAAATATCCCAAATCTAAATGATTTTTAAACATTTTAGGACTTATCAGAACAAATTCTAGTTACTTGAAAAATATACTGATGTGGGATCCTTCATTCTCTGATAAGGCAAGATCATAATGAAATGAAGTGTAAGTGTATTTCTTATCTAGTCTCTATAGTTTCTAGGACACTGTGAAACACATAGGAAGTATTTGTTCTGTATCTGTTTGTTTATTATTCACGCATATTCAAGTGAGAATAACACTGTTTACAAAGAGAGGAATTGAATACTTCTGAAGATGCAATTAACTGTAACCACAATTTTGTTCTTTGGTCAAAATAGACTGATGATATCTCTCCATCTCTCCATCTATCTATCTATAATGACATGAGTTGAATAGTCAGGACTTCAAACTTACTGATATTACCATTTCCTACCATCACAGGTCATATTAGAATGATTCTCAGAGCTGTTATTCCACACCACATGTAGATAGAGTCAAGAATGATAATGGTTAACATGTATAGAGCACTTTGTTCGCAAAGTACTTTACATATATCGGCTCATTTGAGGCTCATAATAACTCCATGAAGTTGGTACTATTGTTATCCCCATTATAAAGTTATGAAAACTAAGGCTCAACCAGTTTGAGTGATTTGAATATAGCCAAAAAACTGACAAACATTGGAGATAAAACTTGAACCTAGGACTCTCCTGGCTCCTGACAAGTATACTTCTCATTAGACCAAACTGTGTCTTTGCAGAACATACTTATTCAGAAAGCAAACAATATGATTTAGTAATTTTAAAAAAATCTGATTTTCATGGCCTGCCTCCTCTGTGAAACTCTCCCTGTATCCCTTTATGCTAAAAGTTATATTTGAGGCCTTACAACACATTATGTAGTATCATACTTGTTTGTTTCCATGTATTATCACACCTATTAGTTTACAATCATCTTGAAAGAAAGAGCTGTGGTGTTCTTCATCTTTGAATCCTATGAGCCTTGCCCAGTGCCCAGCACACTCCTTCATGTGTCAATAGATCTCTGATATCATCAATATGGGCATTCTCATTTTACATATATGCAAATTTTAGCCCATCCAGCCCTACACACCCTTTTTCATACTTGCCCATGTTATTCTTCTTTCACAGTAGGTGCATAATATTTTTTTTAAACGAATGAGTGTCTTGATCATTTTTTTCCATTGACACTGATTGCAACATCTCCATAATTTAGTAGGCAGTTTTTGAGTTGCTCTGGCTAAATATATTCATATGACCAGAACTCTAGAGCTGGTAGGAGCCTCAGAGGCCACCTCATTAAACCCTCTCATTTTGAAGAGGAGGAGATGAAGGTCCAGTCTGGCCCAAAATTAGACAGATGGCATGTGTCCAAGATAGGATTCATATCTAGGTACTCTGATTTCAGAGTACCTGGAGACTCCAAGACTCTATCCATATCACCAGGGAAGCATCTTTTCAGTGACATGTCTCTCTTAAGCTAGCTTAGACCTAGTTTGCTTCCTGGCTATTTCTTGCTCTCTATTAACCAAGGTTTTGAGAACCCAGGGCCACCTCTACTATGTATTAATGCTTTTTTTACTGTTTAAGATAAAGATGATTTTTTGCCTATCTTCACTTCTTAGTGTTCCTAGATACTAGAAGAAGAGAGCTTTAATATTGGAAATAATGCATCAGTCATTTCAATTTACACAGAGGAAAGAAGTGCTATAAATGTGTGTGAAAAAGATTGCTCTTTTGAGTTTCTCTGTTCAATTATGCTGACATATGACTTCAAATGGAACTGAACATTCTAAGAATTCTTATGTATATGCTGGATGGGAATTTGGCTCCAAGAAGAATCTCATAAAGAAACACATGAACCATCCATAATTGTTATCAGGCTACAGAACAGGTATTAAAGTCAAATACCCTAGAACTATGGGTGGGCCCAGTTTCAGAGGAATAAACTATTCTAATTCTTTTCGGCAGTAACAATATGACTTTCCAGGACACTATAATCACTACACACAAGAAGGATACAAGGAGGGAATATACAGTTCTAGGGTATTCTTTGAGGACACATTATCTTTATTATTATTATTATCATCAAGGAAGCTAAGTAGTGCAGCAGATAGGACACTAGATCTGGAATCAGGAAGACTTGAGTTTAAATCCATCTTCAGATAATAGCTGTGTGACCCTGGCTAAATCACTTAACCTGTGTTTGTTTCAATTTCCTCAACCATAAAATAGGGAAAATTATGACACCTACATCTCAGGGATGTTGTAAGAATCAAATGAGATAATATTTGTCAAGTGTTTAGCATGGTGCCTGGCATATAGTAGGTGTTTAACAAATGTTTGTTTCCTTCTTTCCTATATTAAAAACTTATAATGGATTAGAATCACCAATTCATGACTTTTGTTTTAGGATAACATTTTAAGATCTTATTTTGAAAATAAGTGGGAAATATTGAAAAAAGTAACGTTCTATGTGTGACGTCAGAAAATCTGGAGTTAGATTGAATCCTGTTACTACCAAATAACCAATTAAATAATAATAGCAGCAGCAACAATTACAATAAATTATATAGTTCTTTAAGTTTTTAAAGGGTTTTACAGATATTATATCTTTTAATTCTTACAACAATTTTATGATATGCTGATATTATTATCCCCATTTTACAGAGGAATTTTTTTAGGCCTGTAACCCTGAACAAGTGACATAACCTCTCTAATCTTCAGTTTCCTCATCTGTAAAATACCACCTGGACAGCTAAGTGGTACAGTGCCAAACAAGGAGTCAGAAAGACTCATTTTCCTGAGTTCAAATCTCGCTTCAGACACTTACTAGCTGTGTGACCCTGAACAAATCACTTTCTCACCTGCAAAATGAGCTGGAGAAGGAAATGGCAAACCTATCTTTGCCAAGAAAGCCCTAAATGGAGTCACAAAGATTCAACTGAACAACAACAAAAATAAATAGCACCTACCTCATAGGGTTAGTGCAACTATCAGATGAGACAATGAGGTAAGTGAAGTACTTTACAAAGCTTAAGGCACTGTATGAATCAGAGCCATGGTTATTGAGACAATCATGCAAAATAGCATGTGCATCAGAAATAAAATACTCATAATAAAAAGTGGTTTTTCAATAATAAATAAAAATTTTCTTCCTTTTATTCAGGTTTTCATGGAAATTTACTTGATATGGGCAAATTTTTATTTTTCTCAATCTTGTTCTATACCACTTGTTTTTAATGTGGCATTCATAGAAGGGCCTGCAAATTTGGATGGGAAAAATATGGATTTATTTTCACCATCTTCTAAATGAAATTTAGCATTTCCTTCAGATAGGAATTAAAAATAAAACTGACATTCTTTTGAGGAATGGTCCTTGGGCTTTACCAGACTGTCAAATGTGTGCCAGTAAGGCTACTGAAGATCTATAGAAAGGCATTTGGTGTTTATAACACTATTTAGCTGGTAAACAGATTGTAAAACATCAGTGTGATATTGATACTATATTGCAATATAAGTACAGCAACAAAAATTGTTAAAAGAACTCAGGAAACAAAATAACAACAGAAACTCTCAGTTTATCTTAATAACAATTGAAAGCAAAAGGAAAAGAATTAAGGGAATGAAATGAAAGTAGATCAAAAAAACAAAAACAATCCCAACATCAGACAAAAGTTTTCCTACAGAAGGAAGCTTGAGAATTGAAGAAATCAGATGTAAGGCAGAAGCCCTAAAGAAGAAGGATGTGATATAATTTGGAGTCTATATGAGTGAAAGAAATCTCATTCAATGGATCTGTAAGTTGGATTAAATGAAAAAGAAACAAACAAAAAAATGCTTGCACACTGTTAATATAATTAACAATAGAACTTTTACACCAAGGCAGATAGTTAGAACTAGCTTCTCTGAAACATTTGAAAACCGTGGTACTGGATGAGGTCTATAATTATTGCCTCAAACACTTCACAGTGGCACATGATTACTGGTTAAGGCACATTACCAACTTCCTCTCAAACATATATATGTCCATTTACATTCTGTACACAAATCATCATATATTTAATATCAAAAAGGAGAGCATTGGTAACCCCTCAAACTATAAGCCAGTTTTACAGTTTATATAATTCATAGAAAGAATTCACAGCTTGTATAAACATACACAATACACACACACACACACACACACACCCATACACACACACACATCATGCATTGACTCAGGAGCAAAAGCAATATGCCAGAAAGTCTTAGGATACAAAGAAGAATTTATATTTGAATATATATTTGCTGATTATAGAACAAGCTTTCTTAAAGCTTCATAACATTTATGCTTTTTTTTGAAGGATCACAATGCCTTTAACTCATTTCTACATTTGTGATTTATTGATTCATGACATACATATAAATAGCCACAAGAATAGTGTGAATGTGAGAGTATTTTGTGTCCACGTGGAATACCATTCCATATTTGAAACATACCACTAACATATTAGTATAAAAAACAATTGATATAAAATGTGGGATTTTTCTGAGAGGTCCATTTTGCCTTTGCCTAAACTCAAATTCCTCATTATGTCTCCTAAATAAAACTAAGCATAGCTTCCAAATTAAAGAGGGAGTCCTTCCAAAGCCTTTTATTAATTACTTTATATACATGAATCATATCAAGCTATGTAACTCCATCAAAACACATGCAATTATTCTTTTATTTTATAGAATCTTTAATTATATAGATAGTAACAGGAAAATCTGAGCTCAAATCCTGAAATCATATTGAATCAATAAATGAAAATAACACAAATATCTTGATCTGTACCAGTCAAGATGTGCCAAATACAGCAACAAGTGAAAGCTCTGGCTGAATATGTTAAGAAACTTAATGACATCCTAATTTCTAGATCAATGAAAAGAATACAGTTAAAACAACTAACACCCATATATTACCAGTCTTAATTTATACCTTGGGAACTGTAAAATGGACCATAACAGATATAGAAACTATCTAACAAAACTCAAATAACATAACTGAAACACAGGGTCCATAATCAACCTAAGGCAACTATGTTGTTGTTCAATTGTTACAGTCATGTCTGGTTCACTGTGACCCCTTTGGGGTTTTCTTGGCAAAGATACTGGAATTGTTTGCCATTTACTTGTTCAGCTTATTTTACAAATGACGAAACTGAGGCAAAGAGGGTTAAGTGACTTTCCCACAGTCTCATAGCTAGTAAGTATTAAAGGACAGATTTGAATTCTGGAAGATGAATTTTTCTGATTCTAGGCCTAGAACTCTACACACTGTGCCACCTAGCTGCCCCTTTCTATTTCGTTTGTCCTTCATTCTTGAAGAGGACCATGACATCAGGGAAGTGATGCCATGACATGCAAGTGAATTGGATTTAAGTGAGGGAGGGCTGTGAAAAATCAGCAGCCTCACTTTCTCCTCCAGAGCTATCTGGGTCCAGTGGCAAGATACAGATTAGGATGACTAGAGATGGCCCTGGCCTTTTCTATAGCAATTATAGAATGGATATTTAATCCTTGATTAACAAAAATGAAAGAAAATTATTGATAGATATTTCTAGATCATATATTTTATAGAGGGGAAAAAAGAAATATTTTTCAAACAAGCTGTCACTCCATTGAGCAATAGTAAAGGCTGATAATAAGAATATAACATGAGATTTGACCAATGTAACTGAAAGAACCTCTGGATGGAGCTTATAAAGTGGATAAGATCCAAGAACAGAATGAAAAGGCACTCCACAGGTGACCACCACTTGAATTGAACCAACAATATGTCAACAAAGAAAAATTAAAAAAAAATAAAATCACTGGGTCTTGAGGCTATGTTTATGGAAATAGAGGGGTTTAGGATTGCAATTGAGGAGTGAGTCATTGCCACCCAAAATTAAAGGAATGTTATTCTTACATAGTCCAGACAGTGACTGATGTAGATTATATAAAGCAACTGTGCAGCACATCATAGAGAGCTGTAAAAATTTATACCTATTTAACATCTATCAAGACAGGACTTCATGACTAGAATTATAAGTCAAAAGCTGGCTATCTTTTATAGATTGACAGATGACATATTCATAGTATAAATATTCAACTCATAACATTCCAGAAAATTCAATTAAAATACTGTACCTGGATCATGGCATCGTTAGGGACAGAATTATTTCCTATAATTCCCAGACATAACATTGATATATTGAGAATGATATTCTAATAGGTATCACTACATCAAATACTCAAATTTTCAAAAACTATGTGCAATAGAAAGCTTTCAAAATTTAGAGACCCTCTAGGGCAGATCAAGATTATATGGAAACAGGATGAGGACAAAATATGGTTTCAGTGAGCCTGCCAAAGATAAGCTTATATCCTAATACTTTTATGCAATTACACAAATCAGTTCTTTAATACATCTGATTAATAGTCATTACAACATTAAGCATAATAGCATTTATGTAGTGGTTGAATTTTTGCAAAGCATTGTATATGTCATTTAATTGGATCCTCACAACAACTTTGGGAGGGAGGTGCTATTATTATCCCCATTTTACAGATAAGGACATTGAAGCTGAGAGTAGGTGTTTCTGACTCCAAATCCAATACTTTATCCACCAGTCCATCTAATTATCTCTATAAATTAACAATAGGATAAAAATTGATTTCAGTGCCATTTCTATCTGCATAATATTAAAAATAAACAAGATAGGATTGCAATATTAATAACAACATAAACAAGGATGGTAAATAATAGTCATAGCTATCAATAGTTATTAAAACACATGAAGTTTTACAAGACTTAACAATCTCCTTTCAGCTTAGAAATAGACCTGTGAGGCAGATTCCACATATATAATTGTGTCTGCTTTACAGACTAGCAAATTGAGTCACACAGACATTAAGTGATTTGCTCAAGGTTACACAACTAGTACATTTCAGAAGTGGGATAAGAATCCAGGCCTTTCTTGAATTCAAGTTTGGGTCCCTTTTCCAAGCACCATTCTACATAAAATTAGGACTCATACTAGCCCTACTGTAAATTTTACTGAAAGAGCAAGGAAACATTTATAAATTAAGGGAATGATATTAAATAATGGTAGCCTACAGTAAGCAATTTCAAATTCATTCTTTGACATTAGTTTGATGTTCCCTAATGTGTAAAAAAGACCATTTTTTTTCAACTTAGGGTGTTATATGATGTTTCATTGTTATTGTGACTGTAAAAAGAAACATTTTATCTTTTTTTTTGTATTTCAAGAAAGAATCACCTTATCCTAGTTGGAAATTTAAGTTGCAAGATTTTTATTGAAAGGAGTATTTGTCTGATGAAGATAAAGTACAGTTTTGCATTTTTGGATGACCTTGTCATTTGAAAAAGCATTGCATTTTAATGAGATATCATTTTAAAGACCTCTGGAGTAAATTGAGTTTACTAAGATATTTTTTAAGAGTAATTACTTACCAGAGGTTGTCAGAACACTGTTACAATATCAGCCTTCTCCAGGGTAGATAACTGAAAGAGTATGAAATGAATTAGAGCTTCCACCATTAATGTTTGATAGGAGACAGTAGTGAAAGAGATGGATGCTTATATAATCGACACTCTTAACATTTAGGGCTGAATAGTTAAATGCCAGAAACATAATTTTGAACAAAATGGCAGGACCTGACTCAATAATATTTAATGAGGTGCAGACTTCATATACGAAGAGACTGAGCAAAAGTAATTTCACAGCATTAATGAAATTATTTAAAAAATAGTTTTAATTATATTCACGTTATTAAGAAGTTTTTATTCATACTATTATTCCTGAGAATAATTACTTTCAACTATTCAAGATTGAGTTGCATCATTCCAAAGATGACAAATATCTTTTAACAAATACATATTTCCAAAACTTCATTCTAAAAAACAAAGTCACCTTGACATTACCTTATGACCTTGGACTAATCATCTTACTTTATCTTTCAAATGATATGGTCAGATTAGATGACATATAAAATCCCTCCCAGCTGTAAAAATCCTATCTTCCTAGATTTTTCACTCTTAGCAACACCTAAACACTAAATAATTTATTGCATTTTTGTCTAAAGCATTTTGACATTCTCTAGATTATTTTTTTAAATTTCATTAGACTGTTATATGTATGTATGTATGTATGTATGTATATATATATACATATACCAACATACAATTACTTAAAAATACAAATGATGTCCTCTTTAAAGCCTGTACATGTAACATTTTATTTTCAATTAATACTCCCACTTCATTACCATCAATATCAAAAGCAGCTCAACCCAATCAAAGCAGTACACTGAAATACCTCATTTTCATAATTCCTCTTTGGCAGTGTGGTTTGGGTCTTGCTTTTCCATTCAGAGTAAAATTGCTGCACAGCAATAAATTATAATGCTATCCATGTGCTGTATCATAGCATATTATCCTTTGCTTTTATCTTTCTTAATTTGTCCTTCTCAATATCTTGCCTCAATGGAACGAATTAAACACACACACACACACACACACACACACACACACACACACACCTTAATACATAACTACATAATCTAGCAAAACATATTCTCACATTCACCATGTCTTAACTTATGTATCTTTTTGAATTTTACATTCATCATCTCTCTGTTAACAAAGGAGTGGCATGCTTCATATTCATTTTTAGGACTCATGGTTTATCGTTGTGTCAAATAGTTCTAAAATTTTTCAGTTAGTTGTTATATCATTTTTGTTACATAAATTTTTGTTCTTGTCGTGCAGTTTTCTCTGAATGTAGATGCATTCTTGAGCTCAGTGATACCAATTGTTAGTAGATGATAATATTGTGATAAAGTTTTGTGCAATGGAGCAAAAAATATAAATATTCAAATCTTTAACTAGTGTCCATAATTTAATATAAGATATACATTATATAATGCAGAAAAAAATGACTAAAAACATGTTATGGGACTTGACTTGAAGTCAGGAAAACCTGGGTTCAAATCCTGTCTCTAACACTACCTGCACGATCAAAGGCAAGTCACCTAATGTTTCTGTGTCAGATTCCCTCATCTAAATATTTGTTGATTGAGACTCACCTGTAAAACAAAGAACTTAAACTGAATGGCTTCTCTGGTCTCTTTCAGTTCTAAATCTATGATATGATTGTATAAACTTTTGTCTTGAATATATAATGAAAACAACATAGGTTATGTACATAATTAAGCAGCTAATTAAGTGATTCTACTAAATATTGCAGTGCAATAAGTCAATAAGATCTAGTGCTGGGCTAACTCACTTTCCAATAGTAGTGTATTATTGATTGTAATTTGAAAAAAAATTTTGGATAAAAATTACAGAACTCTTAAATGTAGAATTTGATTTCCAACATCATCACTTTTATAAGCAATTTTTTAAAAGTAATCATACAGTCTAGGATACCGAGACCACTGGTAGCAGTGCTATTGATTATTTCCAAGATGGTCACTTTTTGCTTTGCCAACAATTTAATGCGGTTCAATTCAACAAACATTTACCAAAGCCCTAGTAAGTGAGAGACATTAAAATAAACTGGTCACTGGACAAGAGAAGTCATATTAACTGGTATTTATTCAGTGCTTTATGACTACAACTCCATTTACATGTTTCCTTTAATCCTTACAACACATTTTAGGTAGGTAGTTATAGTATTGTGTCATTGTTATAATTCCATTTTTACAGATGAAAAACTCAAACAGAGACAACTAAGAATTTCCAACTGTAACAGAAATAGTTTGGGAAGAGGAGGCAGTAGTTTTGAGAGAAACAAGGTGGCACAGTTGTGGAGCAGAGGGAACAGAGCAGAGGGAAGATGTTACCAGCACAAAGGGCAAGGCCTCTATGCTATGGCATCTGGAAGAATCTAGTGGCAACACATTGAGAACCTGGACTGAGATTGAAAAAGCATGATTGCAACAGGAAAAGGGGCAAACTATTATTGGTTAAAATCCTGCCTCGAATCCTTATTACCTTTGATTCCTGGGGCAAGTCACATAACTTCCCTGGGCCTCAGTTTCTTCACATGTAAAATGAGAGGATGTCATTATTTGGCCTCTGGGTCCTGTCCATCTCTAAATCTATGATCCTTTGATCAGACAGAAAATCCTTGGTAGACAACCCCAATGTCTGATAAACTAGTAATGAGAACGAAACTTAACCTCATAGGAAAAGCAAACTCTTAACCACTTCCTTAAAGGAAGTGTATTTTGCTTGTTGTTGGCGTATATTTGCAAAGCCCCATTTAGACCTTACTAGTCACATTCTGGTAGCTTGTAAAGGTTAAGTTATTTGTATAATAATGGTATTATGTTAGTAAGTGGCAGAGTCTAGAAGAGCTAGATCCTTGGTCTTTGGATCCCAGATCTTTAGATATGGGAGATACACACACACACACACACACACACACACACACACACATTGTCCTTCAGCTTTATAAATAACATATTAATTCAATTTTCTCCTATTAGTCTTTTTACCTTCTGCTTCTCTGTCTCTTTTCCTTCTCATACCCTTTCTATTTCAATAATGCAGATGTTCACCAAGGTTCTATGCATATTCCTCTTATTATTTTCTCTCTCCATCCTTTATCGTTTGGCAATCTCGTTTTCTCACAGGATTTTGACTACCATTTTTATGGAGATGATTTTCTAATTCATATGTCCATTTCTGATTTCTGGGTTTATTGGCAAAGAGTACTTTTACAGTATTCTAGCCAAAAGACATAGAATACCAGTAAAGGTGAAACTGAAAATATGGATGTGTGTGTATACACACTTATGTACACATATATCTCTATCTCCATCTGTCTATCTATCTAATTTTTGTAGAGAGAAAGACATTTAATGGGGGCTGTGAAACAAATGACTTCTTAGTAGAGTAATGAACAGATACATATCTAGTTACAAGTTGAACTATTGAACACATAGGTTTTTAAATAAAATTTTCAGCTCACCAGTGAATATACAAATCTATGAAAATGTCATACCTAAAGATAATAGTGTATTTTACATCAATCCTAAAAATACAAACCTCAAAATTATTCCTGGGAAGATAATGTCTCTGGATGACCTCTTCTAGGCCACATTAGGTATGTGAAGACACAAGGCCACAGACTTTGTAATTGTGAGAAATGAAACTGCAAATAAGGAGGGGACTCTGGCTAAATTATGGGTCAGAACAAAGCCAATGTGACAGCAAATTCATATCTTGTACAGACTCTCTTGTTTTCTTTTGCTTATAATTTCATCTTTCAGAAATGCAGAAGGATTTAATAAATCCTTCTTATTTTGTACCTAATTTGGAACACTAAAGAGGTATTACTTGGTAAATTGAACACTATAGAGACTCAAGTAGGAAATGGACCGGCTATTTTGGAGTTTGTTCTAGATAAGAAAGATAAGTTAAATTCTAATTAATTGGATTAAATAGATAATTTTTTTCTCTCCAAACATTCTAAGAACTCTACTTACTAAAATTTCAAAGGAGTTGCATCAAGAAAAGATGACTAGGTTATTTTTAATCAACATAATGCCCTTGGTTACCAGGCAAATAGTCTTGGAGCAAGACTAAAAAGACCTGGGGGAGCTGTGGCTTTTCTCTAGGTTATTATGTATTATTATTAGCAACAAAATTACTGGTCTCTTGACATTAATTTTCTGTTACTTATGTTATATGTCTCTGAATCTTGGAATACCAAAATGTCTGAATACTCAAAATCTGTAATTCACCTAAAGGGCAACGGAAAAGAGGTCATTAATAGGTATGCAAGAGGTGTCATTAATGATATCATCAAAGAGACACATGATGAGGAAAGGAGGTAAAGAATATCAAAGGTATTTACAGAGTTTTAAAATTAAAGAATATTGAGAATTTAGCATAGTATAGGTAGTGTGAAGAGTTCTGAATATGGAATCAAGAAAAAACATGTTTTCAAATACTTCCTTTGGAACTTACTGATTGTCCAACCATGAGTAAGTCAAAACATCTTCTTGAGCCTCAGTCAAATTTCTAAGGCTATATAGCACAAATTGTTTAAGATCTTTGTTCGTGAAGTTCCCCCATTGATGAAAGCATATGTCCTTGAAATATAAAAGTTAAGTTGGCCACATTTTCATATAAAATTAAATTTGTAGGACTATTTTTCCCCATATTTTAAAGTCCTGTTTTCCATATGTATTTGATATTTTAGGATTCTCCATTCTCTAGGACTCCCTATATCATTATTTGATGTTGCAAGACATTAAATTTGTATTTGTGGGGCAAAAATTCATTTACTTACTTTTAGAAATCAACAAGAAAACACAGTTCTTACAAGAAGTTTTGTCTTTATATAAAAATTTTGTATTCAATTTTTAGTGCATTTGTATAACTTTCCTTTCAAAGAATTACCATTTTAAAAGTAAGATCTATAATGAGGGGAAACTGATCAATATCGTATCAACATGCTAATTGATTTTCAATGAACTTTGTAAAAGAAAAAATAGCAAGAGGTTCCAGATGTGTTAAACTATAATATCCATGTCTTGGAGCCTTTGTAGTGGTTTAGGCATTGTCCTAGAAGAGAGAAAGAATTTAAAGATCTCAGTTAAATTTGTCCAATCTAATTAAGTGCTCTTTCATAATGAAATACCAATTATCACATGACTTTTTTTTCAATCATGCTTTCCAAAGTACAAAAGAACTTCTAAACAGTCAGGCAAAAAAACCCCAACATTGGTTGGATTACCTATTGTTAACAGTATTCCCCATTGAGCACATTTTCCTTTGCTCCATTTATTTTGCTTGATATAACCTCAATAAATTCCTATTTCCCTAGAAAGAGTTTTAGTTCGTTCATTTAGACTCAACTGTTTTGACCTCTACAATCATAGGATGCAAGTAAATAAGATACAATATGCAAAGGATTGGGTGACTTGTGATCTTGTGGCATTGAGTCATGTGACTTAAAATTAATACCCCTAAATACTAAATTCTTTTCTCCCACTGACCACATGAATAAACTTGCACAAGCCATTTAACCTCACTGGGCTTTGGTTTCTGAATGTGCAAAAGGAGGCGATTGTCCTAACTGATCTTTAACATACATCCTCTTCAATTACAAAATTATTCTGTTTCTCTTTCAATGATCTTCCTTAGCAAGAGTATAATTATACTCTAGGGATAATGTAATGGTATGTGATGTGACCTAGCCTTGTGACCTTGTCTTTATTCCTTCTAGTTTTCCTAAGGTATGTTGTACTATGTCCATTTATGGTTTAATGAATAGTAAATATCCTATTCCTTACATTTCCTCTACCATTTCCCAATTATCCTTTAATTGATATATCACATTCAAATACAGGTCCAGCTTGCTAATTTCCACAGATTTTAAATGATTTAATATACTTCCCATGATTTTCTTCTTCAAAACATTAGTCATCATTTTCCCCTTAAGATGGTTCTGAGTGCTTCCCCAAAATTGATGCAACATCTGGTGGATTAAAGATTCTGCCTGAAAAGTCTATGTATTATTTTGTTGCTTATATTCTGAATTTCTGTAAGTCAAAAGATCTGAAATATTAGTTCTATATCAGAAGTGTATTTTCCTTTTTTCTTCTCTAAAGTAAATTTCCACCCATCATGTCAAATTTGTTGTGTTGTTAATTGATTTACTTAATTGGTCTCTGTTTCCTTGGTAATGCCTGAAATTAGGGCTTTCAGGAAGACTTTTTGAAAGTGTTTGAATTGGCATATGCTGCCACTTTTCAGTGTGATTTAAATCCTTGTGAAGTTGGACAGTTTCAGTAAGTGTGATTTCAAATGTCTCCTTGATGTGCTTGGCATATTCTTTCATTCCCTCAAACAACACCTTAAAAAGAATTTAAATGGCTTTAAATTTATTCTAAGTACCCCCTCAGCATCCCTGACCCATTTCCCATTAATTAACCTAAAGAAATAATAACTAACATGCATATAGTGCTGTAAAGTTTGTCAATTACTTCTCATACATGAACTCATTTCATCTTCACAATCCTGTGAGGTAGTTACTATATGTATTACTATACCCATTTTAAAGAGAAACTGAGGTTCAGAAATGTTAAGTGAATTGTCCCAGGTCACACAGGCAATAGGTAGATAGGAGAGATTTGAAACTAGGTTTACCCAAAGGGAAGTCTAACTCTCTAGCTACTATTTCGTATTGTGACTAAATGCAAATTTGCTTTAGGTATGGTGGCTTTTCCCATAAGGTTGTAAGGTTTCACCATTTTGGTTTTTCTCCTTTTGTAAGCAGAGGGTTAAAAAAAGATAATTAATTTAATTTATATAATTGTTTTAAAGGATAAAATAAAATATTACTAGCTATGCCAGAAAATATTCAAATTTTACAATGATTTGACAAACTCTTCTAAAAGGAGTGAAAGGCAACCTATGCTAAAAAAAAAAAAGACCTGGAATCAACTATGCAATCATTTAAAAATTTCATTTTTTACTTCAGAAGGCATAATCACTACTTCATAGACCTTTCAAGGAGGCAGCATGACAATGAAACAACTTCTGAGCCAGTAAGGCCTGGATTCAAATCCTGCCTTTTACTCTTTATTTTCTCTTGCCTTTTTAAAAATCTCCCCTACTTGTCCATTAGTTTATTAAGTCCATATTTCTTCTCCAATGAACTAATTGTGAAATACTGGAAGAGCTTCTGAAAATGGCAAAAAAGTGTATGTGACTCAAAAGAGACTAGAAGAATAAAAGAATTTGAAAAAAACATAGAGGTGCAGCCAAGATGGTAGAGTAAAGGCAGGGAATTCCCTGAGTTCTCCCCCAGCCCCTCCAAATATCTTTAAAAATGACTCAACAAATTCTAGAGCAGCAGAACCCACAAAAAGATGGAATAAAATAAATGCCTAGGCCAAATCAGCTTGGAAGGTTGGCAGAAAAGGTCTGTTGCACCAGGGTGAAAGAGAAGTGCAGTCCAACATAGTCTATGCCAGCACAGACCAAGCCCCAGCAACCTAGGAGCAGGCTTCAGGGCAACTGAATCAGTGGCAATACTGGCAGTTTCCAGACCTTGCAGCCCATAGATGTCAAAGACAACTTAGAAAGTCAGCAGCAAAGATCTGTCACACCTGGTAAAAGTGGTGCACAGTTCAGCATAGGCTACACCAGCAAAGCCCTGGCCACAGCAAACCAGGAGCAGACCCTGGGAGCCACTGAATCAACAGTGTGGCAGGGGCAACAACTGCTTCTGGAGCTCTCAGACCACAGATGGTAAGGGCATTGAATAGCTGGTCAGAAGGATATACAGAGGTCTCTTTGGTAGCACTGAGGCAGGACCCTGTTGCTTTGCTGATTCTCAGATCCAGGTCACAATTTGGGGTAGCAGTCCAAGGGTGAGGAGGAACACTAGTATAGCAGAACTTGCGGCCACAGTGGAGAGAGGACCCTCCTCACAGTTCTAAGGCAGAAAAGAGTGCTTGCGGTTGCCCACAGACTAAATCTCATGCCAGGAGTGTAGTAAACACCTCTCCTTAGATCATACCACCTTGGAAAAACAGGAAACTTACAGGTCCCTAGAAGTATCTCTGAAAACAGCTGCACAAAACCCCTGAAGCTTGGAATGGTGTGTCATTCACCCTAAAAGCAGAGTCCTACTTTAACAAAGACTTAAAAAGTCAATTAATAAACTGGGAAAATGAGCAAACAATGAAAAAAAATTCTGATTATGGTGACAGTAGTGACAAGGAAGATCAAAACACACACTCAGAAGAAGACAATAAAGTCAAAACTCCTGCATCCAAAACCTCCAAAAAAAAAATATGAATTGATCTCAGGCCATGGAAAAGCTCAAAAAAATTTTTGAAAATCAAGTAACAGAGGGAGAGGAAAAATTGCCCATGGAGCAGGGCTGCTATTGTTCTTCATCCAACAACAGCTTCAAAGTCTGTGTCCTATAGTGGACTATACTATGGACTTTTGAGCCAAGATTCAAATCCTAGCTCTGTCATTTTGTCCCTCTGTGCCTTCATTTCTTCCTTTATAAAAAGAGAGAGTTAAATTATAGAGAGCCCCTAAGATTTTTTTCTAGGTCTAACAATGTTCTTAAGACTACAAATCATATCGTTCTTTTTCCTTCTGATTCCAGGGAATACTCTCCATCTATTCAGAAACCAACAAAGCACCCTAATTAGTTCTTTCAACAATTGAGAGGATTTATTCAAATCTCTCAATGGTATCAATTTTTGCTAGTCATCAACATTAGCTAAATTGCAAGTCTGTGGGGAATGTTGGAATGTCAAAAATTCTCAGTCAAGTGTTCTCTTAGGTAACATCATAAGCATTCACTTGGGAAGAAGAGAAAGGAGGAACATGTTAGAACACTACATACTTTCTTCCTTGTGCTGCTAGAGGAGAAACTATAAGTAAAACAGGGAGAAATAGGGACTAGACCTGAAATTTCATTACTTTAGGTAACCCCTGGGTAAGAAAACTCCCCCTACTAATGCAGGTTAACAATTTCTCTCTGACTTCTTAGAGAGCTCTCTAGAGCAGAGGTGTCAAACGACAGGCTGGAGGGACACATGCCTGAGTACCTCTGAACCAGATTATAATATATTTGAGAAATATTTAACAAAATAAATAGATGCAATAAGAGACAAATTATGTCACTATGTAGTTTTTTTTAAGTTATTATGTGGCTCACAGGGAATTTCAAGTATGGTTTACTGGCCCCTATTTTTATTTGAGTTTGATGCCATTGGGGCCTAGAGATTTTAGGAATCAAGTGATTTCCTCCAGGTTATAAAATCAGTGTGTGTCAGAGGCAGGATTCTTTTGGACTTCTCTATCATGACACAAGACCCCAATCATCTGGCTAGATCTCTTCATCCCTGAACTTACACCTCATCACTACTTCTGACCTTTGAGTCTTCTCACTCTGATTGGAGAAATCCTCCCAGAACCTTCTTTTAAGGAGGGCACCCAGGCCAGCCACTGCTTTTTAAGTTACTTTTGTATTTTTTCCCCTTTATTAAAGTATAAGCTCCTTAAGGCCTGACTTTCTTTTTCCTTCTGTTTTCTTTCCTTCTCCCTCTTTCCCTTCCCTTTTCTTCTCTTCAACACCAATACTTCCTTCTTTCTTTCTTTTTTAATCCACAGCACTTAGCACAGTACCCTGCACTTAGTAGGTATTTAATAAATGTTTATTGACTGACTTATTTTGAGACCAGTTCTTGTAGATTGCTGAAAAACATCTAATTGATCAAGAAAGATCACTGATGACATAAGGGCACAATACAACTAGAAACTGAAAAAACAAAACAAAACTGGTAGATTTTTGACAGAAATTAACCACCCCCAGATATACATTATAAAGGGACTTAACTTCAAACTAAAGGCGCAATATGACTTAATTTTTTTTCACAACACTAGAAGACATAACAAGGATTAGATTAAGTTCTTTTTGAACATAACAAGGACATAACAAGGATTAAATTAACTTTTGTTTGATAGCAGATAGTTTATTTTTCTATTCATTATTTACTTATTTTTCAGACTCCTTTTTAAAAATTTTGAGTTCCAGATTTTCATCTTCTTTCCAGTCCCTCTTCCACCCATTGAGAAGGCAAGCAATATGATGGCAATTATACATGTGCAATCATGCAAAACATTTCTCTATTAGACATGTCACGAAAAAGCAACAAAAATGAAGAAAGTATAAAAAAATACTTCAATTTATACTCAGATTTCATCAGTTCTCTCTCTAGAAATAGATAGCATTTTTCATCATGAGTCTTTTGGCATCCTCTCAAATCAATGTATTGTTCAGAGTAGTTAAGAATTTTATAGTTGATGATTGTTATCATATGTAACAGAATTTAACAAAAAAGTATGAATAAATTACATATTTATTTCTATTAAGGGTTTTTCTGTAAGATATCCTTATCAATACTATCTACTTTTTTCATAATTTTTACTCTTTGGACTTAGAAGTTCTAATTAATAATTATGTATGTAGTAATCTACATGTAAATACTTAAATATAGCTGTGAGCTCAAACATATTGATGTTTCCTTCAGTGATGCAGACTGCAATTCTTCACTGCTTATCCATCCTGTGTGGCTCTTGTCCATAAACTTCTGAAAGGTGATGACAGGGTTCCACCTAGAATTCTGGAGCTTTATTTCTTTTTCTTAATATCACTAAATTATTAATAAAGCACATAGGCAATTTATAAGTTACCACTTGTTCTAACTTGTGAGCAGCCCATCTCTTTTTTTATTTATCATACTTTAAAAAATGATGGCATTTATTCTAGTTCTTCTTCATAGTTCCTTATTTGTAATGGGATACAGCTTGTTCCTATATACCATGTACTTCTCTATTCTCCTCTTAGGAAACCAAAGTTTTCCACAACTATCAACCATATGCTAGTACTGGTAGCTCATTATTAAAGAAGATAGGTCTTTGCTTCAGGGACAAGTTTTCCATCATTAAAAGAGCCTTATAGTTTCCCTAAGTAAATCTAATCTGTTCTCTTTTTATTTAGTTCTTAACCCAATTAATTATTCATTTGTAATGCCTTTATGTCTGTGTATATACATATATGTGTGTATGTATGCATGTATGTAATTACACACATATGTATATATTATATGTATATGTATACTTATCAATCAATCAATAAACATTTATTAAGTGCCTACTATGTGCCAGGCACTGTGATATGTACTGAGGGTACAAAAAGAGGCAAAAAATAGTCCCTGCCCTGAAACACCTTACCATATAATGGGGAAAGCAATAATATATATATATATATACACATATATATATACACACATATATAATATGTGTGTATATGTGTGTACACACACACACACACATACACACACAAAGCAAGCTATAAAGAAGATAAATAGGAAATCATTTAAAGAGAGAAAGCACTAGAATTAAGAAAGTTTGGGAAAAGGCTTCCTGTAGAAGGTAGGATGTTAGTTTGGACTTAAAAAAAGCCAGGGAGGTCAATTGTCAGTGTAGAGGATGAAGACCATTCCAGGCATGGGGGACAGCCAAACAACATGCCTGGAGCCAAACGACAGAGTGTCTTGTTCTTGAAAGGCCACTGTCACAGGATTGAAGAATATGTGTTGGAGAGTAAAGATGTAAGAAAACTGCAAACTTAGGAGAGGAGTAGTTTTAGAAGGGCTTAGAATGCAAAACAGAGCATTTTATATTTGATCCTGGAGGCAATAGGAAACCACTAAAATTTATTGAGTATGGGGGTGACATGATCAGACTAATGTTTTAGGAAAATCAGTTTGGTGGCTGAATGGAGAATGGCTTGGAGTGGGGAGAGATTTGAGGCAGGCAACTCCATTAGCAGGCTGTTACATTGATCCAGGTGTGAGATGCTGAGGCCCTGCATTAGATTGGTGGCCATGTCAGAAGAAAGAAGGGGACATATTGGAGAGATGTGGCAAAATTAAAGCTGTAGACCTTGGATATTAAAGGTGAGAGATAGTGAAGAATCCAGGATTATTTCTAGTTTGTGAATCTAAGGGACTGGGAGAATGGTAACCTTACAAGACTACCAAGTGAAGTAGTATATATAGAGAAGACAAGAGGACCCAGGAAAGAACCCTGATGGATACTTATGGTTAGAAGGCATGGTCAGGAAGAAAATCCAGCAAAAGGGGCAGAGAAGGGATGGTCAGATGGGAAGAAGGAATACCAGGAGAGAGTGGCATCTCAAAAACCTAGAGAGAAGAGAGTAGCAAGGAGGAAAAAGTAGCCAAAAGTGTGCAGAGAAGTCAAGGAAAAGATCCATTGAGAAAAGGTCATTGAGTTTGACAAAGAAGAGATCACTAGCAACTTTGGAAAGAGTTGTCTCAGGGGAATAAGGTTAGAAGCTAGATTGTAAGATGTTAAGAAGATAATGAGAGAAGAAAAAGTGGAGGCACCTACTGTAGACAGTCTTTTCATGGTGTTTAGCTACAAAGGGCAAAAGAGAAATAGGATGATAGCAGGGATGAAAGGATCAAGTGAGAGTTTTTTCAGGATAGGGAAAACATGAAAGTAAGAAATGAGCCAGTAGAGAAGAAGAGAATGAAAATAAGGGAAAGCATGGGGATGACAGAGGAGGCCATTTATTGGAGGAGACAGGATGGAATGGGATTATTTGAACAAGCAGAGGAGTTAACCTCAGTAAGGAGTAAGACCACTTTATCATGGATGGGAAGGAGAAAGTGGCAGAGGGCAGATAAATAATAGGAAATGCAGAAGAGGGTAAAAAGAGGAGTTCATGATGAATGACCTCTTTTTTTTTGTAAAATATGAGAGAAAGTTCTCAGTTGAGAGAGAGAGCAGTGAGAGGGAGCCATGGGAGGTTTGAGAAGGGTTTATAAAAAAAGTTTATAAGAGCTTCTATGGAGAGTGGGTAGTAAATTGACAAAGGAGGTATAGCAGGTTTGCCAAGCAGCAGTGAAGGTCCAGTTGAGATTATATAAACATACATTTGTAGTAGATCCAGTCCAAATGTCTCTGTGAATGTCTCCACAGTCATTTAGTTGCATATGTGTAGGTGGGAAGGTGACAAATCATGAGTGTGATCCAAGCCTAAGGCTTAGCTTGGCACAATCGGAGATAAGATAAGGGGCTTAGGAATTCAATAGAGAAAGACAGTGTGGACTTAAATTGGTTCACCAAGGAGGTACACTGGCAAGAAGAGACGTAAGCAACTGTAAGTATTGGGAGAGGATTGAAAGGTTTAGGAATTGGAAGTCATGGTAGAGAAGAAGAGTAGCATTACATAAGGGAAGACAGAGTGAGAGGTAAAAAGTCAATATATGTTTATATGCGGTATACACATCTGTATGTATTATATGTGGTATGCATATGTATGTGTATATGCATACACATTCATTAATGACAATGTATCTACGGTGTTAAGTTAGATGAAAAATCTTCATATCTTTGCTTTGTTTTTTATGTGGATGACTAGACCAAACTTTTGAATGGTTATAAATTTTGTCTGAGATACACTGCCCTGTTCCAGAGCTAGAGTTAATCAACACAGTGACAAATCATGTTTTTGTTAATTTTTAACACTCAGATTTTCAAATGAATGTGTAATCTCATTGATTCATGACTTCTCTTCAACAATGAAGTTAGTAACACATCTATACATACTAATCCTGTTCAATAATATAATTTTTTGAATGATGTAGAAAAATGTGCTACTTTATCATGAAATTTCAGTTCCATTTTGTTGTGTCTAGACTCAAAAATAAATTCCTATATTTAGTAATTAAAGGCTTTCATAACCTGGCTTCAATCAATCTTTTAGATTTATTTATTTCACCTTACTGCTCTTCACACATTACATTAAATATAGTCTTTTGTTCTTCCCCTTATAAACCATTCTGTTTGTCATGTCTTTTCCTTTGTACAAACTGTCTCACATCCCTAAAGTACTTCTCCGTCATTGTCCTTCCTTCTTGTAATCCCCTGATCCCTTTAAGGCTCAGGTCAAGTTCTACTTTCTTATATGAGTCTCTTCTTGATCACTCCAAGTTTTTAGTGTTCTCTTTTACTTTTGAAATTGGAATCAAAGAATCTGGGTTTGAATTCTGGCCCTGTCACTTACTGTCTGTACCACCCTGGGCAAGTCATTCAGTCTTTCTTAGTTTTAGTTACCTCATTTATAAATTGTTTTAATGATATGACAACTAAGGTCCTCTTCTGCTAGAAATCTATGATCCTATGAAACCAGATCAAGGCATCTCTCACCCCCTATATCAGCACAATAAAGACAGTTTTCTCCCTTCACAACAACAAATACTGGTTACTTTGATTCTTAAAAATTTAATATGCACATCTAAATGTGGTTCCAAATGTTACAAGGCTAGTGAATTGGGGTTACTGACCTAAGACTATGATAACTCAGTTTAAGCAAAAAGTAGAATTTATTTGTTGTACAAGGGGTCATCTCTAGTAGAAGACACTCTTGTCTTTTCATTTACAACTTTGGATATTAATATCTTGTCAGCACCATTACTTAATAGTGCAAAAAAATTATACTTTTCATATTCATAACTCCTCATCACTTTCTAAGTTTGAGTCTTTTTGTCTTTTAAATGAAAATGAAGCTACATAATACACATAAAACAAGTATGAAACACTAAAACTAATAATTAAACATTGCATTTTTCTACTTAGAAGTCATAAAATGTTATATGTCATTATTAATTAATCTTTTTAAATCATTCATAGTTTTAAGGCATTATTTGGAGATTTTTTTTGGCATACCTTCCCTCTATTTCTTGTTTCAGGTCATTCCTATATATCTTTATGTAATCAGTATTATTCTTCTCTTTATAATAGCATCAGCATTCATCAGAGTAGTCATAAAATAGTGCTTTAATTGCCCCTTAAAAACTTCTCAGTTCAACACAAATGGTTTTCCGATTTTCAGTAACAATCAACACACTGTATTCCATTTTCAACATTATACCACTTAATTGACTGGAAAACCTTCACTAGCATTTGCAGAAAAATAATCATATAGGTCACAACATTTTACAGAAAAATGTGGTTACACAGCATAAAATACTATAATAACTTTTTTGGATAGTTTATATTCTTACAGATAAAGCTAAAGATGGAAATTCTCTTTTTGATTTTCTTTGACTACATATTAACTATGTCTTTTAGTCAAAGTGTGATTTTTCACAATAATTAACAGAACTAGCTGAATAAGCATATGAATAGCATATTCTGCACATTCAATTTGAACATTTGTGATTCTGGTTTTTTTTTTGCCTCTCTGAGCTACAAGATAAAAAGTCCATTAAAAATACAAAGTATGACACACTTAGATTCAAATATTCAACTTCACAAGAACAAGATGGGGAGCATGGCTGGATAAATGTTCACATGAAAAAAGTAAAAAAAAGTACAAAATAAATATGAGCTAACAAAATGAGATGACAGTATATACTTAGGACCCTTTAAGCAAAATTATAACTTTTTTAAATAATTGTTTATAATGACAGCAATATTGTTGTAAGAACAACTTTGACTATTATAAATATACAAGTTAACTACAAAGGACATATGAAGGAAGAGCATCCAGAGAAAGAGCTGATAAGTAGAAGTAAGTCTAGAATTATTTTACATGTATACATATATATATATATATATATATACATACATATGTGTGTATATATACCTACATAAAATTGTGTCTAATGGTAGCTACCTCTAGGGCAGGAGAGTGACAGAAGAAAAAAAGGGAAAAAATATATGATAACTTTATTATATATTTAAAAGGAAAAGTAATTTGTACAAAATAGATGAGTAGTTTCACGCACAATCATCTTTTTTTCTATTCTACCATGTTATGGAAATGTTTATTTTATTTCTTAAGTTCAGAATAAAATATATAAAAAAGTAATATCCAAAGTGAGGAAGAGATGTATTGTGTCTAAATTATCTCCAAAGTGTTAAGTCCTCTATAAGTCCTATATGCCACATTTTAGAAAATCAGTCAAGTTCTAAGCTCAAGTCTAGCCTCTGACGTATATTGACTGTATAATCCAGAACATGATACTTAATCTGTCAGTGTCTCACATAACTTTTTCAGGCTATAATGTAGATAATAGCTGTTTATTTGTTTTGGTAGAGGGTATTTTGGTAGAGGGGATTTCTTAACTGGGAACCAGTGAAATCAAGTGAAGTTAAAAAAAATTAACAGTAACACAATAGATATTGGAAGAAATATAGATTTGGAGGTGGTGAGATCAGTTAGGAGGCTAGCGCAGTAACTTAGTGGTAAGATGGTTATATTAGTATGGGGACAATGAGAATGGAAAGCAAGTGAGGGGTGGCAGAAACATTATAAAGGAAGCACTGCCAGATCACAGATAAGTCAATGGAGAGGGAAAAGTCAATTATCTTTAAGTTTTCTAGTCATAAAAATTGGGTTTGGCAATAACAGAAATCGAAGAGTTAGGAGAGAAAATAATTTTGTAGTAAAATGATGGATTTTGATTTTAAATGCTGATTTTCAATTGATGGTGGTTTAAGTGCCCAGAAACCAGTTAAAAAGTCAGGACCAGAAATCAGGACAAAGGTAGGGGCGGGAGATCAAAGATGTTATAAATATCCTTGTTGGAAAAGTAGCTTAAATGAAAACAAAATAGATGAGAACTTCAAGAAAACACAAAAATTATTATTCGGGTTGAGGAAAAAGGCCAAGGACTAAGCTTGGGATGGGATGGGGGTGGCAAAGATTGAAGTGAATCTTTCAAAAGAGACAGAAAGGGAACTGTTAGCTAGGAAGACAACTAGAGTGGTTTAATATTTTGGAAACTAAAAGAGTTACAATAAAAATGTAAATGGTCAATAATGCTGAAAGCTGAAGATGAATCATAGTCTAAGACAGCTTTCCAAACAGTTTTGGTTCACAGTGCCCTTATTTTTTCAGTAATTTTTTTTCACATTGCCTAGACCAATATAAATACCTAATGGTTCTGTTTATAAAATGGTTGGGTCCAAATAATTTGATAAGTATTTATGTCACAACAGCTTTGTAGCTGTGTGAAAAATAATTCATATTAGTTGCAAAAATATATATTTCATTTTTAAATAACCAAAAATAACCACACTTACTAATGTGATATGTGTGCCTGTTGAGCATTGCAAAACTTCTCAAACTGGAGAGTCAGATTGGACATCAATATGCTCATTTGCTGTTCCACATTGATTTCATGCAGTATTTGCTTTTTATCATAGCAACTTCTGAAAACCAAGTTTTCCCAAAATATCACAAATGAAAAAAAATCAGAAATTACTGATATTGTCAAAAATATGAACAAATAAAATATATTTCAAACATTTGAGAATGTCATCAAAATGTGATCTAATGATGAAAATGCTAGTTCATATCTTGAGCTGGTAGTTCTTGTGGTGTCTGACAGATGAAAGATCTTGAGTATTTCTGTGTTATCCTCAAAAACATAAAATATCCTGTGCTTTGCTGTTAGTCATGGTGCTCTGAGTTACAGTGGCATATCTATCAAGAACTACTTTTGTTAGAATTAGGCACAATGGAACATGCTGATTGGTTGCCTTTGTATTTGGCAAAGTGTTGTGTATTGGAAATGCAATCTCGAGGCTGAAAAATTTTAAGGTATTGACTTCTCTCAAGGGACAGACTATCAAATTAGATAATATATGTACAGTAGTTTGCAAATCTTAAAAACTCTATTTGAATGCTAGCTATTATTTTCTGTATTCAAATAGTCACTAAGTCCTATCAAAATATCCTTTGCAATGTCTTACCTATCATCACTTTCTTTCCATCTTCACTGCTGTCATTTTAGTTCCATCTTCTTTATATTTGAACTTCCTCTTCTTTGAAATAAGGAAGCTAGATTACATGACTTTAGAGACCCCTTCCAGCTCTACATTGTTAATCCTAAAATCCTAGTTGGGAATATAATACTGACTAGTTAGGAAACTAGTCTTTGAAGTTCTAAAATTCTTTATTTTTCAATACTTCTTACAAATCCATTTTTTTGCCACTTTGAGTGTCTAATGACTAGGTAGTAATTAGAGAGAAGCAACTATCTTGTGATTTTCCCTGATTGCACATCATAGAATACTGCAGTCTATTAAAAATTTAGTTTGAGAATTATCTAAACCCAATAGAAAGGCACATGGTGACAATGATGAGGCTGTCATACATTACAAATAAAGAAATACATAGAAGTAATATCAAGTATTTTACCAGAGAAATATACACCCCCCAAAAAAGATTCCCCAAATGAATTATAACAGATAGTAAAGCCTCTCTTTCTTTGTCTCTGTCTCTTTTTCTGTCTGTCTGTCTCCTCACAACAAAGAAATGGGACATATTATTAGTGAACAATTATGTGCACACAAATTTAGAGCTATATGGAACCTTAAAAATCTCATTTAGAGGTGTCAAACTTATGGCCAGCCAGTGTAGAGGGAACTAGATTGAAATGTAATTGGATAATGCTTAGCAAAATAAATAAAAAAAAAATACCACATAAAAAAAGAGAATTATGTGTACATCAAATGGGGTCATTGCATTGACTTTTTTGTTCATTCTTTTCTTTTTCCTTCCTTCTTTTTTGATTAAAATGGAGAATTCAATTTGAAGAAGGTAATGTGAGAAAGGAACACTTTTCCCCAGAAATTATTGTTATGTGAGCATGCATGACATCAATAAAACATAAGTTTTAAAAATAATGGACTTTTCAGGTAGTGAGAGTAAGGAGCAACCAATGTATAGCCTTTATGCAACCACGCATGTATGTTAACCCTATCAAGTTAGAGTG
Organism: Vombatus ursinus; assembly: GCF_900497805.2. NCBI lineage: Eukaryota > Metazoa > Chordata > Mammalia > Diprotodontia > Vombatidae > Vombatus > Vombatus ursinus. The sequence continues at coordinate 68,507,315 of NW_020954596.1, forward strand.
TGAGGAAATCACCCAACCCTCAGAACACTATTTATGGAAAGGTATGAATGAGAATGACAGAGGACATACATGCATGGATAGGTTGCAATTTGAATCATTGGAAAGTGTAATTGAAATCCCATGCCCTGCCACATAAATTAGAATCTACCACAATATTGGAATAAGGAACTGAGATTCTTTAAATGTGAAGAGATCATAGAGAAGTAAATCATGTTTTAGTTGGGATCGTTCCTTCTCAGTTCTTTAGTGAAAATTATTATTTGAAACTTTAGCCCATTTTGTTTTTAAGAATGATTGACGCATGTGTCACTATAACCACATTTTCTCATTTGTGCCTCACAATAACCATTTGCTACCGATACTTGAGATATTACTACTTGTATTTGTCTCATGAAGAAATTGAGATGCTGAGAGCTTATATGACTTGAACATATGAATAACTAGGAAAATTCAAAAGTAGTATTTGAATATAGGTCTTTTTCACTCTAGGCATGAACTCAAGGTCCTTTATCATCCTCATTGCTGTTGTATGAAAGCCTTTCTGCTTGTATCTTCTATGTCCATGATTTTCATAGACTGACCCCCTCCTTTGTATACCATTTTCACAATTTTTTTCTTTGAATCCCTGATTTCCTTCTAGGATCAGTACAGGTACCACTTCCTACCTTGTCCCTTCCTTGGTTCTATTTCCTCCATCCCCCCTTCCTGGTGTTCCTTCCCTTCTGAAACTGTATATATATATATATATATATAATTATCTAAATAAAAAGATACTACTTCTTTTTGTCTTTGTTTCCCCAGTGCCTAGCACAGTGATTTGAATGTAACAAGAATTCTTAATAAATGATCATTGAATTAAATTGGCTCCCAGATACTTTTCTTAAAGAAAGAATCCTGCTATTCTTAATGGAAGTTTGTTATGAAAACATAAAAACATAATTTGGAAATTCAGAAGTGCTTCCATACATGTTTATTAAAAACAAACAAAATAAAATGAAAGGGAGATGTTAGTAAAAAAAAAAAGTAAAACAAAACAAAGCAAAAACTACTTTATGGATTATGAAAAATAAAGATATCATAAGAAAACATATACCACAAAGGTACTTCCTCACTGTAGCAGGCATGGTTGAGTAAGAAAGGAATCACTTTTTCACATTTCTGGGATTTCTCAGTGGGATTTTTTGAAGTAAAGAAAGCATTTGTTACAGATAAGAGTGATGAGATGCAGCTTTGGGCACATGAATGATGGAACTAGGAATGTAGCTATTACCCAGGATAGGGTAACTGCAAAACACAAATTTGGCCTTTTACTGAGGTCTCTACTGCTGAAGTAGGGATTTCATCCAATGGTGCTGCATAATTTGGGGAATTTTGAAATAAGTTGTTTTTAGGTAACAGGGTTCTGTCCTAGGACTTTTGTCTATATCTGTCTCCTAGCTAATCAAGGCTCAATAGTTAGCCACATTTTTGTCTTTTTTTGCTTTACAATAATTTGTTTTATATTTAAATGAGTTTTGGTAGCTGTGGTGGCTTACAAATTGAATACCCCATGGGGAGAGGTAGAAATAAAACAAACTTATATTTTTCCAATTTTTACTTCCGGTTAAGGAAAAACATGAACTATAACCACACTATTAGAGAGGAGTTTTCCGAGACTTAATCTAGTCTTCTGGCCAATAGTAAGAGAATCTAAGTACCCAACTTGACACAGAGGTTAAGTTTATATTATCTTTCATTTGAGTAATAAAATTTACTTTTGTGAATGAGGCCACTTCTACTAAATCTATACTAATTTTAAGCTTTTCATATAGGTTCTCTGGTCCATAGTTAGCAGCATTTTCCTTTGTCATTTCATTCTTCCACCCAACAGAGGGATAGTCTACAAAGCAAATGTATATGCATATGTATATAAATCTTAGCTATTATTACACATGTATGTGTGGACATGTGTGTATTACATGCAAACGTGTGTATACATATGTAGCAAATATATGAACAGAGCAAGTATCTACCACATGTGACAAATGTATATTCTAAATACATGACTTACACATTTATATTGAATGAATATTACTATATACCAAATACATATGATTTACATGTGGTATATATGTGTGTGTACATATGTGTATATACACACATAAGCATTTGCATATTTTACATATATTTGTATAAAATGCATGTATGTGTTTATATGTACATGCATATAGCTACATAGACACAGACATGCATTCACACACAGGCTATTCCAAAAGTCTTAGCACAGTTTATATAAGGTATGCCAAGATTTTTTTTCTAATTTTTGAATTGAAGATAGACATATTGAGGATACAAAAAGTGTTTTAAAATCGCTTCAAAGAAAAAAATGTATTACATTATATAAAATATAGAACTAAAATTGGATTTCCTACTATTTAGGCTTCTGTCAATAGTTAAATATCAAGTAAATTTGAGTTGAAACATTATATGTAGTATATAAAAGAAATCTCATTTGTGAGTCAGACACTTTTAATTGCCAGCTAGAATACTATCAACTTTAAAATTTATACAGAAATGATTTTCCATAAATTATTTTTTAATGTTTCTATGGAGATCAATTTCATAATGAAATTAATTTTATAATGTTTACATACCATACCTTTTTATTTCCCTATATTAGTGGATGGCTAAATCCTTAAATGAAAAGGTATGTATTGAAGGCATAACCAATCACAGAATAAATTTAACAACTTTCTGATATCTCAATATTTTCACAAGCAAAGTTACATGGCTTATGTTATATTCACAAGTAAATTTAGGTTCTGCTAACTAAATTCTCCTAACTTTCAGAACTTTCTAAAATTTCCTAACCACACAATTATGTCATATAATATTTATGACAAATTTCTTGGCATTTTAGGTGTTGAGAACAATGTAATCTCAATTTCATTTGATTTTCTCATGTGCCTTAAGTATATTGAAAAGAAAAACAACAAAAAGGAATGGGTTTTTTAACCTTCTTCTATATGTTAAAATTAAGCTACTGAGAACTAATAATAGCTGTGGTTTATATAACCTCTAACATAAGTAAAGCCTTTTACATATATTATCTCAATCAATTCTCACACAACTTTACAACTTGTCAGATAGGCGTTATTGTTATCCCATTTTATAAATGAGGAAACTGATGTTGAGAGAGGTTAAATGACTTATCCAAGGTCACAGATCTAGAAAGTGTCTGAGACAGTATTTGAACTCAGGTTAGACCTTTTGAACCACATTAATGACTTCTCCTATTCTCAGGAAAAATGAATTCCAGGCAGACAGAAAACAGAGAAGCAAAGTAACAGCACTAAATCAGGGCTGGTGCATAGCTTGAGAGGTGAGAGTCCTTGTGGCAGAGGTGAATACAGAACATGGAACTAGAAAGTAATAGAATGCAAAGTTGGGACAGTAAAAAACAAATTCTAGACAGATAGAAAGGAGTTAGATAGACATTCTCAGAAAGGTTAGGACAGTCATAGTACCTGAAAAGAACTCTAGAGGAAGGAAGCAACAGAGGTAACAAAAAATGCCCAAATGTCTGACTTGCAGAATCAGTTAAATGCTAAGGCCAGGAACAGAAATGACACTAATATCCATGTGTAAGTCAATCATTCCTTTAAGTTTAGGGAATTATGTCAAACTTCTTTTTGTATGCACACTCACACACACATACACACAAACACACACTCACACCCCACAAAACAAGTGAGTAAAGATAAGGAGGGTGTTCCCTACATATACCACACACAACAACAATGATGACAATAAAGAAAATCAAAACACAAGCCCTTTTTTATAAATGAATGTATTATGCCATCTTTTGGGGAGAAGATGTGAACCCAAACATTAAACTAAGACAAGAAAGGATAGAGAAAAAATAATGCCTTAGGTTCTTTTGTCTCAGTTTCTTTGTGTTCTATGAAATAAAACCCATTCTTACCTGGCAAACATTTAAATTTTTTAGTATTCTTGGATTTGAAACATGGTAGCTGGTATATCCAATGAAAATGTTGGTTTTCCCTAGTAGATTTTATCTGCTAAATTATTTTGTGATTTTTTTTCTTGTTCACTTACTAAGTGGACAGGTGACATTGTGTCTCATGCTGGGGATAAAAGCATATGTGATGTACCTTCATAGTGCCTATTTTTCTGTTTAAGAAATGTATTTCAAATTTTATTCTTTGAAAATTCAACAAGCTGTATAAAGTTATGAGGATAGTGCTTTAAGTACTGTGTTTGACTGAAAAAGGAATGTGAAAATTGTAAAGTATAACTACTACTATTACTACTACTTCTACTACTACTATTGCTACTATTTTATCTGAAAATCCATTAGGGATGGTCTAACAATGCAGGCTGTTCAAAAACCTCTTAAAGTCCTGTATTCATTTTTAGGAAGGTTATCAGAACATTGATTTGCCAAAGTAATAAATAAGATTTTTACCTTTATACATTTACTGCACTGGGCTTTCTTCATAGACAAATTACTTAAGAGATGTGTGTGCTTTAAACAAATGGACCTAAGCAATATATCTCTTAGGGAGTAAAATTATATTTAATAATGAATTGCATTTAATTTACATATTTGTTTAGACATTAAATTATGAATACCTGTGTCTTGAACTTTACATTTTAGCAAGAAGAGAAGCAACAAAAGCATGCCATAGTGAATCTGACAGCCCTTCCCATTTTAATAAATGGAACAGTGTCTGTTTATTTAATTCTATTTATGTCCTAAATAAAATGCCTCTTTTTGCCAGATGATTTGATCTTCAAATTAAAAAAAAACTAATTTCCATTATTAGCATTAAAAACTATGATTATTAAGCCAATTATTCTCATATGACACTTATAATTGTAAAGCAAACCATCAAATTGTCCAGAGAGACATTTTGTAGCTATTATTCTTAAAACATATAGTTGACTACATAGCTATGTGTTGCTCAGGGGAAAGAGAATTTAATTTAATGCTAAAAGCAATCTTTGAAAAGTACTTGTTGCACTGGTAGTTTGGATCTATAGGGCATGATAAAATAAGGAAGATTTTTGAATGCAGTATCTCACTAACATGAGAGAATAGTTTCTGGGTCCAAATACAACACACTTAGCATACTTTCAAATTTATATGTTCATTGCTAATTGTAGCAGAATTAATCCTGAATATATAAAGGCTGTCTGAGGAATAGAATCTTCCTTGTTTGAGTTTGAAATGTGTTTTTGGAGCCTGTTTGGATTGAATACTTTGCATAATTTCCAAAGTAGTTTTTAATCCATTCTATTTCAAGGTCATCTCAGTATTCCTTCTATGGGCACTTTTACATTTATAGATTATTTTCTTTCCCTAATATAATACATTTCAAAATCATCAACATTTTTAAGGAAAATTCCAAAACAACAGCATTCTTCAAAGGAAACTATCACCAAGGAATTTTAGATTTCTTTTTGACTCTTTTGGTAGCTTATAAGGTCTTATTTTAGGCAATGAAACACTACATTGAATTTTATCTCTCTATAAAAAGAAATATCAATCAAAACCATGTAATATACTTGCTTTTGAGGTATTAAAAGGCTTGAAAACCATAATTTTTTTCATACAATATTTCCATTTTACAAACTAATAAATAGTTTTTCTATTGCTGTTTGTCAATGGGACCTGTTTTTTATTTTTCCCTTTTCTTTTGGGAGATATTGGTGAGAAGTTTCAATCAATCAACCCATCAATTAATTGGTCAATCCGTAAGTATTTATTAATGAACTTCTATATGTCAAGTTCTATGAGACGTACTAGGGATAAAAGTAGAAAGGAACAATTCCTACTCACAAGTAGTTTATATTCTAATGGAAGAAAAAACAAAGACATTTTGTACATTTAACAAATATGTACTGCATAAATATAAAGTTAAAAATTCAAATATACACAAAAAAATTTATTTCAAGGTACCTTGAGAAGAAGGGCACCAGTAGTTAGGAAAGGAAGGAAACCAGCATTTAAGTATACACACACACACACACACACACACACACTCACATATATACATATATATGATATATATATATATCATATATACATGTAATCTCTGTGCTCAGTGCTTTACAGATATCTCCTATGATACTCACAATAACCCTGTGAAGTAGGTGCTATTATGATCCTCTTTTTGCAGTTGAGGTAACTAAAGTAAAAAGATAGTAAATGACTCATTTAGGGTGGCACAGCTAGTGCATATCTGAGGTTGGATTCAAACACAGGTTTACCTGATTCCAGGCTCAGAGCTGTACCTACTGGGCCACTTAGCGCCTTCAGGCAGATCATATTTGAGCTGTGTCTTAAAAGAAGAGAGGAATGCCAAAAAATAAAAGTAAAGAGACTTCGTGTTCTAGTCATTTTGGGGGTATCCAGTCTAAAGTCATGGAGAGAGAGACATGGAGTGTCATATGTGAGGAAGAGAAAGATGGAATTGGTTTGTCAAGTTCAGGAGGGTAAGTAAATTCCAGAGAGAATGGAAAGATAGATTGGGATGAAGTTATATACATTTTTAAAATTAATCAGAGTAGTTTATATTTTGAGAGACAATAGAAAGCCATCACACCTATTATGTGCCAGGTATTATAGTAAGTGCTGAGGTTACAAATACAAAGAATGAAACAATCTCTAATTTCAAGAAGCATCCACTTCTAATGAGTATCTGCAATGTATAATCTCAGAGAACTGACTGAGGCATTGTGAAATTAAATTACTTGGTTGGGGTCAGAAAGCTAGTATTTGTCAGAAGCAGAGTGTGGACCCACTTTTTTCTTATTCTAAATCTAGATTTATATCCATTGCTTCTTGCTGCCTTGTTTCAGATTTGGAGCCTTTCAAATAGATGTTCAAGGGTTTAAATGATTCAAGGTAAGACTAATTTGAAAACAAAATATTGAAATTTCTAAAAATGATATGTTTGTGTTTCTAATAGAATGGAAGATCTTTCAAAGTGTGCTGGATTTTTATTTTGTTTTGATTTCACCACTTCTGCATTTGGAAAAGGTTGATTATTTCATTTTCAGATGGTCATACTCACAAGTAGGCTAGTCTGAATATAGACTGTAGCAAAATCAATTTCAAAATATATATGATAAATATGATTTTGGTAATTTGTATAATGTGTTCTTAAGTTGGTCTTACTCTGTAACTTTGAATCATTTAGACTCTTGAGACTATATTTGAAAGGTAGCAAGGAGCAATGAATAGAAATCTAGACTGACAGAAAGGAAGACATGACACTTTGTAATTCAAATCTTTTAATGAGTTTAAACTATTTGTTTATCATATTTATCTAAATGTAGAAAACTAGGATGCAACAGTGGGAAAAGCACCATGTCATCTGACTGATAGAACGTTTTATTTTGTGTTTTAAATATGTTATTTTGTATGTTATCATTATTTTTCTTTTTTTTACATTGAGAAATTTGGGAAACCATTTTGTCAGAAATGCTGTGGGAAAAGTAATTTCTCTTTTAATTTGGATGCTGTTAGATTATGTACTAAGCTGCTAAAAGAATATGATAAAAATGTTTGAAAAATGTTAAATATTTAATGGGGTATATTTTATTCTAAAATGAATAAATTATTTGGCTATCACTTATGAAAAGTATGAAATTACATCTGTTAATAAATAATATGTACTGAAGTTACATTATTTAATTTATAAATGTTACATTATTTATTTATAAATGAAAGATTAAAAATGTCACTATGTACTCATTGTTAACTCTTATTGAAACATGGGAAAAAGCATAATAAACTAGGCATAATCTATGATTAGTGAAATTTTGCTATTTGAGGTGAAACCTCTTGGGATTGTAATTTGACATCATTCTAAGTTTCAATTTCAGGTATGATTGTCTGAATTCTCATGGAGTCAATAGTCCACTATTCAAGCAAAATGCCATTTGCTGCCCAAAGGGAGTGCAGTTTGAGAACAGCTTCAGCTAGATGTCTGTGTCTGGGAAAGTTGAGGGGACTACCTTATGTATGCAGAGGTAGGATCCTCTTGATTCAGTTTCCCATTGTGCTATTGGAACAGGAAAATTATCCACCTGGCTATGACACCCTATGAATAATGTTGAACTTTGTTGTGTAATTGGCTTGCCTTGAATAAACAGAACTTAAGGGAAGTTTTTCCTTTGTTGTGGCTTGTGTCAGGTCAATCTGTGCCCTTGAAGGAACAGTCTTTATATTTTCATAATAAAGCCCCCTGCCTTTTTTCCTTTCATAGCAAATTTCAATAATCAGAGCAGGTGAATTGTAGAATTTTTTTTTGCCATTTGGATATTTTACCTATTAATTAATAGATTAATGTGAAAACATCTGAGTATCTTAAATAAGATACAAATACAAAAGATTTTGCTTTGTTAATCTGTATTTAGGTCAACTCCATATCCTATGCAACTAGGTAAATTTATTCTTAGATTTACCTTCTCCTTGCTAATAGTTATATATTCATGTATAACATTAGGTCCTTAAATGCCTCATTCTTTCATGTTGATAAGAAGATAATATGCATATCCTTTAAAAAAAGGGAGGAGCATAAGAAAAAAGATATAAGAGTTTTTAAAATTTAATGGAGTTGTTAACCTTGAGAAAGCAATAAGATCAGGCTGTTTTCTTTAAGAACTAGAATATGTGTGTATAGGTTTTTTAGCTTCCAAATGTTTCTGAAAGGAAATACATGATTTGAGTGTGTTTTAGTAATAAGTTCTTCAAATTTGATGAAGGATTTTACATATAAAATACATTTACATATAAAATTGCATCAATAATTGTAAAAGCTTTTTTTCTTTCTTTTTCTATTTTGAACTATCTGTGTGATGTTAAGGAACAGGAGGGTTCATTTTCCAAGTGAGGTCCTGTTCCTTCAACCTGTACATGACATTATCTATATCATATACAGGGTTTTGTTAAAGATAGAAAGAAAGAACAAGCATTATGTAAAAAATGAAATTATCTGAAGTTTCAGGTGAATTGTGTGTTCCTAATTTGTTACTATTATAGATCTATTATTTATAGAATTAGAACCATAAAGACTGAGTAATTTTTCACTACATGAACTAGTTACAGGGAAAGCAAGTTTAGGAGGTTGTACTAAATTGTATTGCATTTTGTTACTGGTAGATTTAATAAAAATTACCTCTCTCCAGGAGACTTGGAACCAGAGAAGCCCTCTTCAAGAACTGCCCTGATGATGAGGCCTATTCAGGAATGTCTAAAGGACATGTTACCAGAGGCTACATGAGGCATCTAGGACTCAAGATGAAATATTGTTTAATTGTTGTCCTTCATTCTCTAAGATGACCAAAATGGCATCACTATGTTAGAATCAAGTTACAATGTAACTGACTGCAGCTGATCAGATAAATATAAGACCAAAATCATCTACTACAGATTGGGCACAAATAGCCATGTGAACATTTGGGGTGGATTCTCTAAATTTCGTGTCATATTTCTTTTGAGCTACTTCAATTCTGCTTTGCTCATAGAGCATAGTGCCTTCTTTGATGTGGGTATGCCATGGTGGAGGGTCCTTTGGCAGTGTCTCCCATGTCATGCAATCAATTCCAAAGTTCTTCAGAGAGACCTTGAGAGTGTATTTGTACACTTGTATCACTTCTGATCTCCATGTGAATGCTTGCCCTCTGTGAGGCAATCTTACATTTGACATTCAAATGATGTAGCTAGCCCATTAGAGTGGGCAGAGCCATTGGGACAGAATCAGTCTGAGTGATTCCCATATTTTAACCTTGCTCAACCTTTGGGTACCAAGCTCAGAAAGTTTGCAGGAGATGATGAAGTCCCCTTTAAACTATTCTCATCTCCTGCAGACTAATCCCATCTCCTGAGGGCTACTCCTATCTCTTTAACACTAATCACATCTTCCAATGAAGCTACAATGGGAAGGAGTTTCAGTGGCACTAGTCCTACCTCCTCTTTGAGATGTCTACCAAAAAGGATTGTGTTATCCTGACAGATAAACTATTTTACTCCTCTTTATAAAAGCAGTTTACAGTTGGAATTCTGTGGCCCCAGTCCCACTTCAACTGTTTGATGACTTTGTGTGACAATAAACTCCTATTGTCTTAAAAAAAAAGATTGTGGGCCTACAAATTCAACTTTTCCTTGGTGTCATACTATTGAATTTATATTCAACATTAGAAAGTAATAATTCAATCTTTCCTTCTGACAGTTTGAAATATTTTCCTGAATCAAAAGAATTACAGACACATTTATTTTAATTTTAAAAAGTCATGGTGTGATAATTATTTAACTAAATACTAGAACCAACTTGACCACTAGCCACTAGCCCCTAGCCACTGATTATAACATGACAATCCCTTTGCTGCAATTAGAAACTAATTTGAGTAACTTTAACATCAGAAAGATAAATTTTATTTTTTAGTTTTTTTTTCTTTTTCCACCCATGTAATGGGGAAATCAGAAGAAAAAAAATCCTTGTTAATCTTTAGAAAAAAAAATGAAAGAATAGGAGCAGTATATATGTATATATATATATATATGTATATATGTATATATATATACACACATACACACATAATATGCACACATACATATATAATTATTGTCCCATTGTATAGAATAAAAATGGAGATAGCCTGCTTTGGTATGTAGGGTACTGTTGAGTTCAGAGTCAACAAGTATTTATTAAAAGTGCTTACTGTGTGCCTGGTACTGTATTGTTTTGAGTTAGGATGACTTGGATTCTGACATTTACTACCTAGGTGATCCTGGCTGAGTCACTCTATACCTGGAGTACCTCATGGAATCCATTTATAACATCACTACCCTCTGTTCTTTAGGGCTCTTTGGTCTGATTGGAGGGTGAAGAACTCCTTCCAGAACTTCAAAGGCACTAAGATCAGGCATGTCTTCATTTCCCATTCTGCCACACTCCTCTGGACTTCTCTATCATAATCTCTTCCCCACCAGGTACCTTTCCTCTCCCCTACACTTTTTCTATCTTCTTTTTTGTGTGTTCATCTTATCCTTTCTCATAAGTAAGTTCTGTTGACTTAAATTTGAATGAAAACAGTCAATACAACAAAATGGAGGTCTTTAATCAGGGCAAGTAAGTTGCCACTCAAGATGCCACACAGTAAGTGATGTGGTACCCAAGGAGAAGGGAACAGGGTTTATATAGGGTACTAAGGCATGGAGAATGACTTGACTGTAGGTGGGAGGATTAGGCATCTCACAGTTTCACAAGGTAAGTTGTTTTGCATAACAAGAGAAAGTCCAGAAAGAAAGTTTGGGAATTGAGTTTGGGAGATTTACAAAATAATCAGAGGCTGGGAGTGACCACTTCGGGTCAGCCTCAGGCAGCTTCATTCAGTTCTTAGTCAACTGTGTTTGTCAGTTCCTTCAGGGCAAGGACTGTCTTCTGGCTTTCTTTGTATCTCAAGTGATTTACATCATGCTTGGCATGTGGTAGGTACTTAATAAATACTCATTTAGTGACTTACTGCATGGATGAAGCTGCCATACCTAGAGTTAGCTGAGCTGATAAAGTAACAGTGGTTTCAATAATCACAGCTCCTTCTGTACTCATATCTTTATTGAAGTAAATTATATCCTTTAAGAGAACAATTTATTGGTCTCTAATGCCTTCAAAGTACATAAAAATGCAAAGCATTCCTTGCATTTTAGAAATATTATCTAAACCCCAATGGTCTCCAAAGTGGGAACCAAAATTCCATGGGGCCTGTGGCCTTGGGAAAGGGTAGAAAGTAGACTGAACCCAGTAAGTGTGTGCTCCACCAATCAGATTCTGGGAAGACAGGTCATATCTCAGGCTTACTCCAATTTTGTCGGTCTTGTTTTCTACACCATTATTTCTAAGTTTATTTGCCATGATTACCTAATCCCTTTCACTATGAAGGCTCTCTTCTTTCCCTTTCAGATGTGGTCATTAGCACCTCTGGACTACCAGACACTATTAGCAACAGCTGTTTTAGGGTTATTTGGAAAATTCCTCTCCAGTCTCCTGTTCTGGACTTCCTAATCTACAGGAGGCACTTTTGGAGGACAGGCACTGTACTGGAGGTACTGGCCTATTGATAAGAGCCTTGCATATTGCTTTTCATTCTGAGTGGGAAACAAGATAAATAGACATTGACAGTTGTGATACACACTGTATATCTTTTGATGCTATCTCCTATTCCCTCTCCAATCCACCTATCTTTCAAAATTCCCTATTACCTCAGCAACATCTTCTTTTCAGACTCCCAGGTTCTCACAACCTGAGAGTCACCTTAAACTTCTTAGTCTCCCTGCCTTACTTTTGGAATCAATTGTCAAATCTTTTTGGATTTGCTTCTACATTTTTCAAATCTATTCCTTTTTCTCTATCCACCCAGCTACAGCCCAGGTTTAGGCCTTTATCACCCTTTGCCTCTATTGTTGTAATGGCCTAGAATTTGATTTCTTTGCTTTAAGCCTTTCCCCTCTCCAATCCATCCTCCCCATAGTTTCCAAAGTGATTTTTTACTAAAGCTCAAGTCTTTGTATTTCTACTCTCCTATTCATACTCCAATGACTTAATAATATTGTCTCTAGTATCAAATATCTTTAGCTCACCTTCTTAAATTTCTCTATTTTGTAAATTTTATAATATACATGATTATTAGTACAATAATATATGCATCTTATTTATAAACACATACACATATATAAATATGTGTGTATATATATGTATATATATATTCAAATAATTTACAGATAAGAGTATGTGATCAAAAAAGTTTGGCTACTGTAAGGACAAAATTTTTTAAACATACTCTTCCCAAATAAATATACCTTGAGCAAAGGTTGCTTTTCATTGGGGCTTTCTCAGAGCTGATCTAAATATAGATCTTCCTTCCTAATTACTTCATACCTGAATAACTGAATTCAACAAAAGGAGAGATGAATATGTTATGCTGTCTTTTTATTCAGGCACAATAAATGATATTTGTTCAGCAAATTAAGCAATTATTGTATATTCTGGCAAAACACAACTTGAGGGGCAGCTAGGTAGCACAGTGGATAGAGCCCCTGCCCTGGAAGCAGGAGGACCTGATTTCAAATCCGGTCTCAGACCAAACACTTGACACCTAGTAGCCTTGTGACCCTGGGCAACTCACTTACCTCAATTGCCTTAAAAAAAAAAAGAAGCAAAACACAACTTGAAAAGATTATGGTTTAATTGTAATATTAACTAAAAAATTTAGAATTAACCCCAAGGCACATACTCACCTCATCTAATTTTCAATTTCTGCTGTCAATAAAACTTCTAACAAATTTTACAGGTAGCGCATCATCTAACAAATGAACTGACTTGTTTATTACTTAATTCACTTCTTCTTAGTTTGACAAGAATGCAAGGACGTTTTTAGGCAGCCTGGATAGAGATGTAGCTGACAGAGTGGTGTCAAATATATTCAATTAAAGCAAAATTGGCTACAAGTGAAAATGGTTCCAGTGGCTCTTTGAGAATTGTTTCCAACAGACATTCAGTGTCAATCTATGTTTACATTTGTTAAAACTTAAATGCTTCACAGACAGCATGGAAGTCAAAGAATTCTTAACTGTACATACTTAATAACAAAACCAAATTCATTTGGTGGATTTATGGAAATGCCAGTACTATATCACAGTTGTCAGATATGTTGTGCTGAACATTAATAGAGTTCCTTCAGAGATAATACTTTTATTACTTATTGCAAATTGCTTTGTGAGAGCAGGATGGAATTGTACATAGTGAGATAATCTTGCACTCAGGAAGGTATAGTTTCAGGGCCCACCTCTGACTCACATTGTCTGTGTGATCCTGGACAAGTCATCTAATTTCTCTCAGTGCCCCTAACCAAATCTATAAGACTATAAATTTCATTGAAGGGCCAACTTGCTTTGGTAGATGTTGTTCTTCCCCAGGAATTCCCTATGGCAAAGAAATTACAGGTCTCCTCAAAAGAAAAATAAATCACTGCTCTGGGCAAAAATCCCATCTTATTAATAATGGCAAAATGTAGCTACAGAAACCCAAAAGAAATAATACAGCCACAAAAACTTGATGGACTTCTATGATTGATACTATGTGTGGCATACATAACTTCACAAACCTCTCTAGGACCCAGATATTCCCTTTCCTACTATGGTAAGAGTATTAAACAACCCTGTGAGATAGGTCTTATAATTGTTAATATCTCCATTTTATAGTTCAAGAAACTGTAACTCAGAGAGGTAGCATGATTTATCCAGGGTTATGCAACTAGTAAGTGTCCGAAACAGAGTTTAATCTCAGGCCTTGCTGACGCCAAGTCCAGAACTCTCCCCATTATGCCACATGATGTACATCTTGTGACATCTCTTTTATTGTTGTTTAATACAATTGTTCACATCTTCTATTCTTTAAGTTTTCTTGTTTATGACATAGTTCTCATAAGAAGAGGAAACATCTTGTACATTTCTTTATATTCAATATAGTGCCCAGCATCAAGGTTGGAGTTAGCATGCATTGGATAATTATTGACTACCATCTTAATTTAATGACAATGATTCTTATGTAACTTAAGAAGAAGTTGGGTATTATTAGAGTCATTCTTTGCCTTTTGTTTGACCATATTTTCTTGTAGACTCTGTCTTTTATAGCTTAGCCCAAGACTCCTGATCTCCAAGGCTTATCACTAGATCTTATTATTCTACAATTGTCCTTAGAGATCTGTTGTTTAGAATAAGTTGGAAGTATTTTTCTACAATATGCTGCTAAATAATTGGATAATTTTATGTATTTTATCAAATACTTTCAAACTTGTACTTGGACTCTGAGGCAACTCTTGTAAGTACCACAGTTTCATAAATCTAAATAAAAAAATACTTATTAGACTCTTTAGTTTCATGTAGCTCCCTCTTATTTGAACATGCATTCTGATGAGATTTTAAAATCTTTTCACTCTGGAAACTTTTTTCCTGAAGGCTATCTACATAAGAATGGCCATCATGTTATACTATTCCTGAGAATGCAAACTTGTTTGGTAATTGTCTGTACCAATTATAGAGCAGGAATTTATCTAGTATCATATATACATTGGACAGTTCAAGCAGATTTTATACCTGATAAGAATCTATGACAGAATGATATAAAAAGTTGACAGACTGAGCAGGAGCCAATGGCAGTGGAACCCTGCTTAACTGAAACAAATTTCTAGAGTATTTTCCCATAGTAGCAGTCCTGACAGCACCTTTTAGTGGATTTTGCCAGCCTAGTTCTCTATTTGAATAGTAGCTCTTCACTTAGACCTTAAAGATTTTACTAGCTTAATTAGAAAAGTGGGAATTTGTGTGTGTGTGTGTGTGTAGAGTATTTGTTTAACATGTATGACTCTAAAAGGTATTTTAAAAATAATTTCAGGGGCAGCTAGATGGAGCAGTGGATAGAGATCTGGCCTTGCAGTCAGGAGGACCTGAGTTTAAATCTGGCCTCCAACACTTAACACTTACTACCTGTTTGACCCTTGGCAAGTCACTTAACCCTAATTGCCTCACCAAAAATAAATAATAATAATAATTTCAACAATCTATACCAGGTGATAATCAGACTAGGATTAGATGGGAGTATTTTAGATGGAATTAAATTATACATATTAAGATCCATGCTTCCACATGGGAATCAGTTGTGTCTCCACCAAAAAAAAAAGTTTCACTGAAATTTATAATTCAAACTGGATTTCTCTGGTAATTACAATATAGATTTTAAACCAAAAATGATTTTTAAAAAAGCAATATTGGCATAAGTCACAGACAATGCATGTATGAGAGAGGGGAAAAGAGTACTATAGAGAGATCTAGGGCAGAGTGTTTTTTCTGCATATGGTATGGGAAAGGAATGTATTTAGCATATTTTACCCACATAGTTTGATAAATGGACATAATTTTGTAAAGTCTCAAAAATATACACTTTTAGTGAAATCTATACTGTTGCAAAAACCATTCATATGCTCGCTATTAATATGAAATTATGGGGTATGGGTAAATGAAGACAAGAAGAGTGGATCTGGAGCTTCATAAGTATAGCATGGAACCACTTGCTTCTTAAAAACATAGAATGTGTATCAAGAACTTGAAGAAACAAAGTGCAAAAAGAAATATTCTGACAATATTAGAAAATGTAATTGGTATTTTCTAAAAAATTATCTAGGACATCTAAACTAGATATTGAAGATGAAATTGATTCTTAATAAAATGATACACTATTATTCTTATCCATTATAATTATAAGAACATTTCAACCACAAAAATGTTCACTGCTAATTTTACAATTGACTAATGCATCTTAACTGAATTGCTTTGACTGTGGTAATTAAAATAATCTAACAGACAAATTCAAACTTACACAATTGAAAAGATTTGTTCTTTATACCTTTACAAGTGTGAAGGTATTCATTGTGATCAAGAAAATTTTAATGCAAGTAATGTAAAAATCTTATATAAGAAAAGAATATTTAAAGCATGAAAACTTCTTTGAGAGGTATTTATATTTTGAAACAGGCCTATTTATTGTTTTCAAGATGGAAAAACTATTCAGAGAGTGTGAAGTTGAGAGAAAATACACAATATTCTCATGATGTTTCATGAAACAGATTGTATTTTACTCTACTACTTTGATTCATTTCTTTTTGTGAAAATAAAGATTTTCCTTTTTACAAAGATAAATGAATCCTAAAATGTTGCTCCTTATACTCAAAAGTGGTGGAATATCTGTGGTCATATTTTCCATGTATTTTCAGTATGTATAGGTATTTTACAAATCCTTCTGTAATAGGCTAAATGAAGTTAGCAATCTTCCCCTGCAAAGAAACTTTGTCAGTGTCTTTTTAAAAATAATAACTGATTATCAATAAAGAAGTGTAGTAAATGTTCAGGAAATTCTTGACTAGATGCTTCGAAGTGATTTTACTTTTACTGGAATATTTTGAATCACCTTTTGGTGGCATGCAATATGTGACATACCAGACATAGATATAAAAGAATATTTTTTATTAAGGAGGATTATTCCATGTTCCTTGTACCAAGTTGGCAGGAGGTGACTAGAACAATTCCAGGATTTGAAATATACTATTTGCAATGCTTTTGATCTTGGTACTTTCTTTCCCAGAGAAGAATGAGTCTCTTATGGTTATATACCATCTGCATTAACTCAATCACCCACCAATACCCAATTCTTACAAATTTAGCCCTCTTCCTCCCTTGCATAGCTGAGAGGAACCACTGAGACTATTGTTCTTGATGGTATTAGGCAAATGGATTTTAGCCCATTTATTTATTTATTTTTGGTGAAGCAATGGGGTGAAGTGACTTGCCCAGGGTCACACAGCTAGAAAGGGTGAAGTGTCTGAGGCCAGATTTGAACTCAGGTCTTCCTGAATCCAGGGCTGGTGCTCTATCCATTGTGCCACCTAGCTGCCCCTACTCCATTTATTTTTAAACAGTTTCATCACCCTTCCCTCACAAAAAAAAAAAAGACCTGGACTACTAAGGATGCACCAAAAAGATATATTACTTGCTGCAGTAATAAGGACTATTCATTACTATCCCATATTTTGTTATGTTTTCCAGTTTTCTGTGTATAAGTTGTCTTAAATTATTTTAATTTGTATTTCTCTTAGTATTGACAATTTAGAGAATTCTTTCACATGATTAATAGTTTACTAATCTTCCTTTGCAATCATTCCTTCCTGGAGATTTTTCCTGTCATGTAACACCTGTGTGATCTTAGGCAAGTGATGACCTCTCAGGGTCTCAGTTTCTTCCCCTTAAAAATTAGGGGTTTGGACTAGAATTCCTTTAATCTCCTTTTCCAGTCTGAATCTATGCCTCTAGGAATCTGTTGCCCTGAGAAGGAAAATTTTAACATCAAAATCAAAGACTTGTCCAAGATGAATCTGCTAGTTGTTGCAACCCTATATAATCATAGAGATTAATGGAATTTTAATATAACTTTCTTTTATTTTTTTAGGAGAGGAAAGTAAGCCCCAGAGGAATTAAATGACTTGCCCAATGTAGTATGTAATTAGTAACTAGAACCCACGTCTCTTGATTCCCACACCAGTTCTCTTTCCACTACTTCCCCAGTTCTATTCCCTAGACATTGATGCCTTTCCACCCAAAGGCACATTTCCTGAAAATAATGGAGAGTTATTGCCCTGAGACAAGAAACCTCCCAAAGCCTCAAAAGCCTGTCAAGGAAAGTAAAACCTTAACAGTCTGTGGAATGACAGATCAGATGCACACACATTCTAAACAACAAAACTAAAAAGCTTTTCTTACTGGGTTCCTATTCCCATTTGCCCCACTACAAATATCACCACTGGCCATACACATATGACACAATTGATGAAAAATCATATTGGTACTGCTTTGGGGAGGGAAAAAAGGGCATTTTTCATTTTGTTTTGAATTGTAGAAGACAGGCAATTCTCAGGAAGACATCTGTCATTTTCACATGCAAATATGCACAATGCAAATTCTGGAGTGTTGCTTCATTCTACAGTTTACCTTCCTCATGAGATTTGCTCCTCTCCCACTCCTCCACTGGAATCCTTAATCTTATTTTAACTATTTTAAGGAGATTGGTATATAGTTTTTCTACCAGAAGCAATATAATTCTTATGGCATTTACTCACATCTAGTTTTTAATAAAACCTAGAGCTTTATTATAAAATATGACCTTAAAATAGAAATAGAATATGTATGTTATGAGTTTGACCACTCTGAAACTTTTCTTATGTATGGGTCATTTTTTTTTCTTTCCCCAGCTCATCCAACCCTGCTTATATAATTAAAATGGTGATGTTTGTGTTTGTGTGTATATGTATTGTCAGGTCATGGGGCAGAATATGGAAGAAAAGGTGTTTGCAAATAACATAGCAATTCTTGGAAGTTTGAAAGAAAAGGGAAAAGTGCAACTTACAATGTAATTAATTCTTGGTAGAATAGAAACAACATCATATAAGTCAGGAGACTTGGGTTCTCTTTTTGACTTTGATATACTAACTGGTTATATTACCATAGATAAATTACTTACCCTTTCTGTTTCACAATTTCTTTATCTTCTAATTGAAAGGATTAGACTAGGTCTGAAAGTATCTCTTAGCTTTAAAACTGTGATTTTTGGACTTAGTATTCCCTGCTACCTATCACTTAATAAATATTTTTTCTACCTTTTCCATTCAAAGCATGAGAGGTGCAATGGAACACAGCTAAATAGTTGATGAATTAATAATTTTAATAGAAATGAAAACAGTACTTCATTAATGAATTGAACATGGATTGTAGTTATCTTAGAGAACTAACTTGGCCTATTCTGTTAATCAAATGAGTAGGTATCAGAAAGAACAAGTTAAATATGATTTAATCCTTTACAAGGAAGCAGAAATATAGGGACCATCTTTCAATGCGTATTAACGCATGTGAACGTTCTCTGTGAAAACGGTTACTAAGTAGTCAGGAAAAAGATAAAGAGCTTAAGACTGAACAAAGGGACAACACTGGACTAATACTTACATCAAACCCAAAACATTAGGATTCTAGGAACAGCAGATGATGTCTTAGACAAGGAAAAGGACATTGGGCAAAATTCCAGATCATTTCCATGTACTCACTGAAAACTAGCAAGGATGACAAAGAAAAGCACAGCAAGCTGCAGGAACATAGTGCGTTGATGACAGGAAGCATCAGCACAGCACAGAACAACCTTTGGACAAAAACAGTGGGTACTTATATAAAAGTGTCTCTTTGAGGATGATAGCACATATTCCAGAAGCTAGTGATTTTTCTGCATTTGTTCCACTTCTCTGTTATCAACGTATGAATTCATACATAAACAAACAAGCATGTGACTGTTTAGGTATGTCTCTCCTTGTATATATGTGCATGAGTAATAGATCCGGAGGACAGCTCCTAGCATATTGGGGTAATCTCCTACAGAGGTTTTAGAGACAAGAATAAGTATTCCACTGAGTGAGGAAGTGTGGGTGGGTTGCAATCTTCACCTTTAAAAGAAGTATCCAAATCTCTTGCAGTTTTGAAATGCAGATTTGAAGCAATCAATCAATCAACATCCATATATTAAAATCTTACTATGTTACTGAAAACTACGGTAAGGGATACCTGCTTAATTATTACTAAGAAAAAACTAATTTACTTTAGTACTTTGTTACAATCTCTCTACTGTCAAGTTATGTATGTGTATCTTACACACAGGGAGATGTACAACTGGAAAAAAAAATCATCAATGATATGCAGAGAACAGTGGATAACCAATGGAAAATCCAAAGGCTCCACTGTTTTATTCTGAAAAGTTATTCTTGAAAAATAAACTGGACATTGAATAAGGAATATTTTAGTTCAAATCCTAACTCTGCATCCCCTAATTAGGAAAATGGATATAATACCATTTGCAGGGTGATTGTGAGGGTCAAATAAAATAATATATGTGAATTGCTTTGCAAACATTGAAGCATTTTATGGATTGTGTTAGTTATTATTATCCGTGCCTGTATGTATGTATGTATGTATGTATGTATGTATGTATGTATCCATCTATCTAGCTAGCTAGCTAGCTATCTACTCTGTGCCTAGTATATTAGCTAAACATTTTTTAGCTTATGTTCATCATGAGTACTCCAAGACCTGAGCAGATGTGGAAATAAATTATATTTCTGATAGTCTTTGGATAGACAATGAAACCAGGTTTTCTAACTCTTCTGTTTTAAAGAAAATGTGTGAGCCATCCTTGCACTTAGCTTCTAGTTCCTTCTCTGGTTCAATTTATCCTTAGAATAACAACATTGATATGCTTCAGTCATTGTAGTAGTATGTCAGTTCACTGGTCATTGGTCAAAGTGGTAGCATTTAGTGCACTTTATAGTTAAACTAATATATATGAGCATTCCCAAAATTCTATAATTATTAGAATCTTCTGTCACCTTTTTTATAATTCTACCCCCATTGTCATGGATGGGGACCACAAGTATGTGAGGTTTTTCTTTTTTAGTTATTGTGTGTTTGTTTCCTGGGTTGCAATAGCTAAAGGCCTCATTTATAATGTAAGACCATTGGTGATGAAACTCTGCATTTAATTAATTTTGTCTTCAGACAGCACTTTCAATCTCCCACCAGAATTATACTCCATTCTTTCTACTGGGGCAAAACATGTTCATATTATCCTTGGCATAGCCCTCAAGAACTCAGGTTCACCTAAATACCACAGGTAGAGCTTTGTTTTGGATAGACATTTTGAAATAATTATATGACAATCTGATTTGCTTGGTCAAAGTATTGCTTGGTCATGGCACACATATAGGAAATGCCACCTTTGAAACTGTGAGTAGCACCAATAAGTAAAATTAAATATAATTTTGAAAAGATTAGTTTATTTCTCTATAAATTAGAACATTCTAATTAGACTACTCTTTACAGCGATCTGAATCTCATCACTTTATACCACCATAATACTGATGTTTGGTTTCATTGTTTTTTCAATTTCATTGGTGTTAAACATTTTGTTTTGCCTTATAAAATACTCCTTTAAATAAAGAATTCATCTCATTATTCACAAATCAACTACTGAATTATTCAACCTATAGTTGAGGGTTGAGTCTCTATGAAATCTGAGCATTCTCCCAAAATAAAGATTTTATAAAATCTTCTGAACTATTAGGGCAAATATTATTCAAACTATGCACATCTTTTTCACATCCATATAATTAAACATAAACACATCATAACACAGGAAAAAATCATTTCTATGTAATTAGTATGTTTCATTTTATTTTTAAAAATTATTTTAAGGGCAGCTAGGTGGCGCTGTGAATAGAGCACTGACCCTAAATTGAGGAGGAACTGAATTCAAATCTGGCCTCAGACACTAGCAGTGCGACCCTGTGCAAGTCACTTAAGTCTGATTACTTCCAATTAAAAAAAATGTATATCTCACTTCTCTCAATAGAAAATTAACTCCTTGAACAAAAGAACCTTGAATTATTGTGAAAGACACCTTGACACAGTGGGAGTCCTATCTTGGAGTCTAATGATCTGAGTTCAGATCCTGCCCTAGATGCTTCATAGCTGTATGACCCTGGGCAAGTCAATTACCTTCTGTTTGCCTCAGTTTCTTCCTCTGTAAAATGGAATTAATAGTATCTATTTCATAGGGTTGTCATGAGGATCAAATGGGATAACATGTACAGTGCTTTGGAAAACTTGAAGTTCTATATTGTTCATTGTTATTACTAATAATTTTCACAAAGCAATACTTAATGCTGAAGGACCTTAGAAATTCACTAGTAAATTCCTTTCAATTTACAATTAAGGAAAGTAAGGTCCACAGAGGTTAAGTGAAAGGGAACTGCCAACTCACAGAATCCTACAAAACATTTTCTGATTTCAAATTGAGTGCTTTTCCACTACACTATTTTTATATGTAAAACATCTAGCACATAGTAGACATGTACTACACACTCAAGGAACTAAAACTAAGACACTAAAACTAGATCAAATGAGATATTTACCCAAGTGACATATTTTAAAATTGGTTTTCCATGAACATATTCTCATTGTTGTAAGATAAAACTCCACTTTAATAATACTCTGATGTTTCATTGTGTGGTATGGTCATCTACCCTGCCAAATGGGTGTTGAATGCTCTGCCAAAAGAATAAAGGCTTTGTATATTGAGGTAGAAATGAATTCTAATATTTAAGGAATGACCAAGCTACACTTAGAGGGATTTATAACCAATTGAATGAAGGATGATGTTTTTTCCAGCCACAGCAGTAAACAAATAACTTCTAAGTTAAAGTGAGGTTGAAATCTATTTTGGTGGAAGAAGTGACAATATGGAGGAAATTATACATTCTTGAAGTAATGTTATTTAAGATAATACTCATAAAATAATTTAAAAATAAAAGTGAAATAGAATGTAAAAATGTTGACATTAATTATTCTTCTTACTAGGTTTTAAAATGAGACTGTTGTGATTTTATCAAGTTTCTCTTCATTGTCAAGAGCCATTGAAAAAAATGACATGTTTTGTAATTTGGATCAATATAAAAATGAAATTGCATACTACATAGCTTCAATGACACTATTAAAAAAAAGTCTGGGAAGTTTGCAGAATGACAGTATAGAATTTTGTGATTCTGTTCACTTCTATGTACCTAAATAATGCCTAACTATTGTCACTGCTGCTATTGAAATTACACTTCTTCTTTTGAAGAAATGAGTGAATTATGAGGGAAGGTAGATGTCATAGAAACCCAGAGACATTACTCTGAAAATGGAAAGTATATTTTGCAATTTGGGTGCACTTTTTTCTTGAACTGCTAAGCATATGACCTTACCTTTTACCTTTATAAAAGCAGAACTGATTCTGACAGAAAATTTTACTCAATATAACTTTTTATAGAATTTGACTATAAGTAAAGATAAAAGCACTATTCCAAAAAAGCGATTCCTGAATTTTTTTCAAACATGATGTGGATTCAAATGATTAAAATAACTTTCATATTTTAAAACTATATAATCATATTATAAATCTTGATTTTTGGTTAGATAATTTACTAAGGTTTTGCCTATGAAAATTATCTTTTGAAAAAGTATTGTATGATCATATATTTAGAATTGAACACAACCTAATACATCATTGAGTCCAACCCATTGATTTTACAGATGAGAAAATTAAGTCTCAGAAAGGTTATGTGATTTGTGTCTGAGGTCACATAGTTTTTACATATCTGGAGCAGTAACTCAACTCCAAGTCCATCTTTCTATCTGCCACACCATTTAATTCATGTTCCTTCCTCAAAAAAACAACAGTAACAATTTTTGTACAATTAAACTAAGGAATGTGTTACACAACTGTAACCGAAACCTTTCCAGATGATAATTCATCATAAATTTAAAATACATTTGCATCATACGCACCACAAGCATTTTGCAATTTTGTATAAAAATTTTACCTTGAAATGTCAAAAAAAAAGAGTCAGAATGCCATCAATAGGGTGATATCAATGGAAAATGGAGAATAGAATACTCCACTCTTTTTACCTTGTTTGCTCAGTCAAAATAAATGATCTATTAGAAAGCATAGAACAAAAAGTTTAAAAAATATATTGAATCTCAAAACAAATAGAATTCAATTAATTAAAAAATATTTGATTAAATGCCTACTAAAGTGGTATGTATTGTAACTAGGTGGCACAGGGTATAGAATGCTAGATTTAGGCTCAGGAGCACTTGATTTCAAATCATTGCTCATGTACTTACTAGCTATGTAACTGTGTACAAGTCACTTAACCTTCAGCTTTTTCCTCCTCTCTAAAATAGGGACAACAATAGTATCAACCTTATAGGTCTGCTGTGAAACTCAAATGAGATAACATATATAAAGTCCTTGCAAACCTTAAAACATAATATAAAAGCCAGAAATTTCAGGGTGGATGTCTTTGGACATTACTAATAATTTTGATAGCATTTCATTTTGTTGGAGTAATTGGTGTGAGTGTATGTAACGTTGTGTGTTTATATTCTACTGATATTGAACTAACTCAACTTCTGACTTTGAACAGTTGGCACCAGATTGATCTGATATCCCCTCTTTAATTATTTCTCTGTCAGTGGTAGATTTGGTAAAGTAGTCATTTGATTCATTGCGCTCTTTTTTGTTTTAAATTGTGTAGTTTTTAAGGATGGAGACTACTCCAGGGAAATATGCACCGTAAATTGTAGGTCTTGAATAATAAATAGAAGAATGAATGAATGAAGTATGTATTAAGCATTACTATGCTCAAACCACTGTGCTATGTGCTAGGGATATAATTAGAAAAGTAAAGCAGTACATGTTTTCTAGGAGATTGCATTCTAATAGAGGAGACAGCACACATGAATGGTTTTAGCTGTGAGTCAAATGAAAAGATCACATGTATTTTAGTGTACAGAGGTAAACAGATATTAATTCATTGTCTTTTGTATTAAAAAAATCACATTGCTTTCTGATGTTGAATCATTTGACAACGTCAGAGATTGGATGGAAAAAATATTTTCTTTTCTAGGTCTTCCTTAGTTAGCACCTATAAGATTAGTTACCAAGTGTCATTTTCCTGAATTACTTCCCAGAATGATAGCTGAGGCTACTGGGCTGGAAGATTTGACAGCTCCAATATCTTGGGCCATGAGTTGTCTAAGGAGTGATGGTGTTCAAGATGGTGATGGTGGCCTGACCTGCAATATATTCTACCTCCTGTTTCTTTCCTAGGGTTCACATTCCATAAATTTTATAGCTATTTCAATGTTTGTTGCTAAGGGGAAGATTTTAAAGGACCATTCAAGGCCACAGTGAAATTGAACCAGTTGCATTCAAGGGCAAAGAAGGAGTAGGTGAAAATTAAAAAAAAAATGATAATTTATTACTGTGAAACAGCCTTATTAGTCTTTTGCTTTATCTCATGGAATTCATACATGGCTGTATATATCAGGCACTATGTTAGGAAATGTAATAAAGCACCTTCTCTTTTTTCCTCATTGTTGTTGTCATCCTCATTGTCATAATCGTTGTTGTCATCCTCCTCCTCCTCCTCCTCTTTGTTTTTCTTGTTCTTGTTCTTCTCATTCTTCCCTCTGTGACTTTACCATCTCCCATGGACTTAATTATCATCTCTATACAAAACACTCACAGTTCTATATATTGAGCCCAAATCTCTCCCCCAATCCTTTCATCACTAATTGTTAATTGAATGGCTTAAACTGATTGTCTCAGAGATAGATATCTAAAACTCAACATGTCAAAAAGAGAATTCACCTTTTCTCCAAACACTCTCTTCTCCCAAACTTGCTTATTTTTCTCAAAGACATCACCATCCTTTTGGTCTCCCAGGTTTGTATCCTTGACATTACCTTTTACTCCTCATTTTACCCTATATATTCAGTCTGTTGCCAAATCTTGGTATTTCTATCTCTAAAACATCTCTCAAATCTGACTCCTATTCTTTCATTCAGGCACCACCTTATTTCAACCTTTTCTCACCTTTTCCTCTGACTATTACATGGCCTCCCTACTGGTCTCCCTGTTGTCCCATTGTCCAATGGGAAATCCTCCACATATATGCCAAAGTGATTTTCAAACCCAGATGTCACTCCTCTAGTGTTTATGACATTTCAGGGATAAATATACTCCAGTGCCTCACTATCATCACTAGGAAAATATAAAATAAAAACATCTCTGGCTTTTAGAGCTTTTCACAACTCGCAATCAGTACTCAAAGTATCTTTCCAGCATCACTATATATTACTCTCCTCACATTTTACAGTCAGTAATATTAACTCTGTTTCTTACACATGGCACGTGATTTTCCTTCTCTGTACTTTTACACTGACCATTCTCCATGCCTAGAATGTACTCTCAACTCATCTCTGCCTCATAGACTTATCTTTCCTCCTTTGAGAGCTACCTCAAGCACCACCTTTAATATGAGCTTTTCCTAAGTAGCCCTAACTCCTAGTGACTTGCTTTACTACCTCATATTAATCTGCCTTGAATTTATTTTTTGCTTGTTCCATGTGTACTTTGTGAGTGTGTGTAGAGGGAGACAGAGAGAGAGAGAGAGATATAAACAGAGATGCAGAGACAGAGACACAGAGAGAGAGAGAGATAGAGATATCAAGAGTGCATACATGCATACATGCATGCATGTATATGTACACAACTTTGCCTCATAGACTACCTCTGTTCCTTTGAGATGCACCTTAAGCACCACCTTTTACATGAAGCCTTATCTAATGGCTCAAATGCCTAGTGATCTCACTTACTAACTACCTTGCATTGGCCTACATTGTAATTATTTTGCATTTATTCTATATATAATCATTCTCTTTCTCTCTCTCTCTGTCTCTCTCTCTCTCTCAATATCTATATTTAGATATAGAGAGACAGAGACAACCATACACACAAATATACATACATATATAGATGAATATATAGGATATAATATATATCTGTGTATATATACAGACATACACATGCATGCATGTTGTCTCTCCTGAGAAAATATAAATCTTTTGAATCAGAGATTGTCTCATTTTTTTTTGTATTTGCATCTTCAGTGTCTAGCATAGTGCCTGATATATATCTATATCTATGTGAATGATGCTTAATAAATTTGGTTGGTTGAAGGAATTGGGGATATTTAGCTTGGAGAATAGAAGACTTAGGTGAGGGGTAATCATCAAGACCATGGGATAAACAGATTCAGTTTGCCACATAAAAGGCAGAATTATGAGAAAGAAAGAAAGAATTAGGGTTTGATAAAAGGGAAAACTGCTTAACAATTGGAAGATTCAAAAGTGCAATGTGTTATATCAAAAAGTACAGGATTCTCCTCCATTGGAGATCTAGAGGCAAAATTTTGATTTCTGGGATTTTAAGGGATCATTAGGAATTTTAAAGAAAGGCTTCTTAACTCTCTGAAGATTGCACTAAATTGTGCTTCCACCTCTAAGAAGTTGTATTTCTGTTATCTCTCTGGATTTCCTTAAAATGATTAGATTCCTTAAAATTAAGATTCCTTGAGATTGACTAGAGATTGGGTCTGAAAGTTTGATCCCTTCAAACATCCCTTTAATTATTTTTTTTTCATATTTTTGGGACTTCAAATTTGGATCATCCCTCCTTTGTCTTAACTAGGTTATCTCAACATTCTATAATTGTTGATAATTGGAGGTTATTGTGTGCAGTAAATACCAAGTGTGAAGGATGTAAAGACAAAAGTAATATAGTCCCTGCTTTCAAAGAGGTTATATTGTATTAGGGACAGTCAGTGCATATAAAAAGATTCAGTTTCAGGGGAAATGACAAAGCCTTATGGCCCCTAGCATCAATGACAGAGAAGATAGCAAGGCTTGCTGGTTGGAAAGATGCTTTCAAAATACATGGTAAGGAAAAAGGGAACAACACATATGTATCTGGAAGGGCATACAAGTTTTCTAAACACAGAAAGAAATAAAAGATTAAAGAGATAGGGAGGAGGGAAGAGGATAAAGGATGTATTTCAGGGTGGGGGAGAGGATAAAGGAGGGATCTTTGATGGGAGGAGTAGGTTAAGGAATAGGAGGGCAAGGTAGTGGGTAGAAGCAGAGTAGTCAGGAGGGATAAGAAATATGAGATAGACACAAACAAAATAAAGATCAGGAGTAGAATTTATTAGAGAAAATAGCAGGGGTAGTATGATATGATATCAGACAAAGTTAAAGCTAAAATAGATTTAATCAAAAGAGAAAAAATAAGACAATATGCCAGCCATATTAATTAGTATTGTTTTGGACCATTTAAAATAACCAGACAGTATGAGGTTGCTGTGGTATGGGAAATTATAAGGTGGTCGACTTAGAAAATTATGGAAGGACTTGAACCTATGAAGGAAGACATCCCCCCACAGAGAAACAGAAGACATGCAAATATAGTATAGTCTTACATAGATGCATAATAACATATATGTCTATATATGAGTATGATTATAGATACCTAAGTATATATATGAATATGTAAGTGTATGTAAGTATATGTATATGCGTGTATAGATACATGAATGTATATGTGTATGCAATGTGTTTATGTATATATGTATATATGTATCATATGTACTAACATATAGACATATGCATTCATATGCATCTACGTAAAAGTGTACTAGACTTGAATGTCCTCTGTTTCTCTGTCGGTGAATAACCTTTTCCTTCATAGGTCCAAGTCACTCTCTCACTCTCTCTCTCTCTCTCTTTTTCTCTCTTTCTCTCTCTGCATATATATATATATATATAAAACACATACACACATATATATACATACATACATACATACACACACACACACACACACCTAGAAACAGACACAATTGTAGCTTTCTTGAGTGGGGGAAGGTAGAAAATATAAGTAAAAAATACACAGCAGATAACAAAAGAAAACTTACAAGAAAGCAAAGAAAAGATGGACAGTTCTGACCACAATGTGTAGTATTTGTTAGATAGGCTTTCTTGAAATGGAAATTTATTGCTGTATGTTGTGAATCATCTCTTATGCACATGACAATGCTTTTTTCTTTTCTTACTTTGTATTTAAGTTATTGTATGTTTCTTTTTCTTTTCTTATTTTATATTTAAATTTTAGTATTTAAGTTTAAAATAAATTATTTTTGCCTTTTTGCAAATTTTAATGTATTTATTTTTAGTTTTCAACTTTCACTTTTATAAGATCTTGAGTTTTAAATTTTCTCCCCCTCCTTCCCCTCTCCCCTACCCAAGATGACATGCAATCAGATATAGGCCATACGTGTACAATTATATTAAACATATTTTCACATTAGTCATAGTGTGAAGAAGAATTAGAACCAAAGGGAAAAACCATGAGAAAGAAAAGACAAAAAAAAAAGGGGGTGGGGGCGCCTGCGCAGGTGAATCTTGAAGGAGTAAGAAGTTAAGAGGGTGGCCTCCATGGCTGTGTCCCGGGGAATCCGAAGACTGGGGACAGTGGCCCGGCGGGTGACTCCTCTGGAGACCCCCGCAGCCTTGGGCCTCAGCAAGGAGAGACCCCCGCAGCCTTGGGCCTCAGCAAGGACATGCTCCCGGGACCGTACCCCCCCCGCCGCCGCCAAGAAGTACGACATGCCGGTGGAGGACTATGAACACTATCGGACGACGGCTTCGCTTATGGTGACTATCCCAAGCTTCCAGACCACTCTCAGGATGAAGGAGACCCATGGTATGACTGGGACCATTCAGAACTTAGGCTGAATTGGAGTGAATCTATACACTTTGACTTTGATATGCATACTCAGAATCCTGTGGATACGTCCCCCACACCTGTATCCTGGAACACTATGTGTAAGCATTTCTTTGGTTTCTTCAGCTTCAGGATGATCACGTTCTGGTTAGGAGAGGTGTTCCCCTCCTATCAGCCTGGGGCTCCAAAGCAATATCCTTATAACAACCTGTACCTGCAGCAAGGCGGTGATCCCAACTTAGAGCCAGAGCCTGTGATGCACTATGAAATCCGAAGGATCTAGCCTGCAGGGCCTCTGACTTTCTTCTGTGCAAACCTACTCGATCAGGAAGATTTAACCTTAATGAAATACCTAATGAACCTCAAAAAAAAAAAAGGGAAAAAAAAAGAAAAGAAAGGAAAAATAGTATACTTCGATCTGCATTCAGACTCCATAGTTCTTTCTCTGGATGTGGATAGCATTTTCCATCATAAGTCTTTTGGAATTGTCTTAGATTCTTCCATTGCTGAGAAGAACTAAGTCTATCAAAATTGGTCATCTCATAATGTTGCCATTTCTGTGAATAATGTTTTCTTGGTTGGGTTCACTTCACTCAGCATCAGTTCATGCAAATCTTTCCAAGTTTTTCTGAAGTCCTCCTGCTCATCATTTCTTATAGAACAAGAGTATTGTACTACATTCATATACCACAACTTGTTCAGCTATTCGCAAATTGATGGGCCCCTCAATTTCCAATTCCTTGCCACCACAAAAAGAGCTGCTACAAATATTTTTGTACATATGCATCCTTTTCCCATTTTTTATGATCTCTTTGGGATACAGACCTAGAAGTATTATTGCTGGATCAAATGGTATGCACAGTTTTATAACCCTTTGGGCATAATTCCAAATTGTTCTGCAGAATTGTTGGATCAATTCACTACTCCACCAACAATGCATGTATTCCAATTTCCCCACATCATCTCCAACATTTTCATTTTCCAATTTTGTCATATTAGCCAATCTGATAGGTGTGATGTGGTACCTCAGAGTTGTTTTGATTTTTATTTCTCTACTAAATAGTGATTCAGAGCATTTTTTCATGTAATAATAGATAGCTTTAATTTCTTCATCTGAAAACTCGCTGTTCATATCCTTTGACCCTTTATCAATTCGAGAATGACTTGTTTTTTTCTAAATTTCACTCAGTTCTCTATATATTTTGGGAATAAGTACTTTATTACAGACTGCTGCTGTAAAACTTGTTCCCCAGGTTTCTGCTTCCATTCTAATCTTGGTAGCATTGGCTTTGTTTGTACAAAAACTTTTTAATTGAATGTAATCAGAGTTATCCATTTCACATTTCATTATGCTCTCTATCTCTTATTTGGTCATAAATTTTTCCTTTCTCCATAGATCTGATAGGTAAACTATTCCTTCCTCTCCAAATTTGTTTATAGTATCATCCTTTATGTATAAATTATGCATCCATTTTGACCTTGTCTTGGTGAGATGTTAGTCTATGCCTAGTTTCTGCCAAACTATTTTCCAGTTTTCCCAGCACTTTTTGTCAAATAGTGAGTCTTTATCCCAGAAGGTAGAGTCTTTGGGTTTATCAAAAAGTAGATTATTATAGTCATTGACTACTGTGTCTTGTGTACCTAATCCTATCCCACTGATCCACCACTCTCTTTCTTAGACAGTACCAACCAGTTTTGATGACTGCTGCTTAATAATAAATTTTAGACCTAGGAAGGCTAGGCCACTTTCTCTTTTATTTCTTTTTTATTAATTCCATCGATATTCTGGTCCTTTTGCTCCTCCAGATGAATTTTGTTATTATTTTTTATAATTCTATAAAATAATTTTGGTAGTTTGATTGGTATGAAACTAAATAACTAAGTTAATTTAGGTAGAATTGTCATTTTTATTATATTAGCTCAGCCTACCCATGAGCAATTGATTTTACAATTATTTACATCTGACTTTATTTGTGTGAAAAGTGTTTTGTAATTGTGATCATATAGTTTCTGAGTTTGTCTTGGCAGGTAGAATAGCAACATAATTTTAAAAAAATAGATGGTAAGGTTAGGGGATGGGGAGAGACTACTGCCTTCTCAAATAGCAAGGCCTTGAAATTCAGAGGGTCTATCATTTGGTTAGATGACAAAGATCAGACAGATGGCAAAGTCTAGGAGAAACAACATGAAAAAGATAAATCTGTCTGACAATATTATTCTCTCATTTATTATTTAATCATAACTGGTGGTAGAAGACTAATCTAGCATCATATACAATCATAAAAAGACATTATTTCATACTTTTGTTGTTATTACTCTTTATACATGCATGCACACACACACACACACACACACAAACACACATTTTTTTCCTCCACCTATTAAAAAGTTACACTGGGATCTCTGAATGTATGCCTTCTTAGTGCTCCAAGTGTATATGCCATTGAATGCAAAAATGTTATTTAAAAACTTATAGATATTATTTGCAACATGATATGACTTAGGAACATACTCAGTTTTTTTTTTTTAAATCTCACTGTCATACCAACTTCTCAAAGAGAAAGAAGTCTATTTTGATGAAAGAAGTGGTGAGAGACACTCTGGAAAAGTTATTTTTAAAGGGCTAAGCAAAATATTTAAAAATATGGAATATTGTTCACACTGCCTCATTAGTGGAAGAATATAGAAGAATGTGTAAGACTTTTCATATTTTACAAGGGCCTGTTCGACAGCTGAACCTGCTCTATGCCACAATACCATCAAGAAAAAAATCTTTTATTTTTCTCTTGCTGGCTCTAAAATGAATGTTAATATAAGTTACATTATCCTGAAGTCAACTTACTTCTGTTTCCAAAGACTAACTAATCTGAAAATGTAATTGGTATCACATTGTTTTATAATAGGATTTGATGACTTGGGTTTCATTTCAAAAATAAAAATAATAACTTTTGCTCATAAAATATAAAAGCTTACACAATGAAAAATGTGTCATTTTTATTTTTTCTGCCTAGTAGTTTATTTCTATGGAGCTAGAAATTAGAAATGAAATTCAAGCTATACAAATTATTGAATGCCTTTTTTCTTATAGACTTTTGTATGATGTATTGTAGATATTTATTTTTAATTAAAAAACCATTTAAAGCCTTTCTTACATAAAAATCATCTTCGATTTCCTCAATATGTTTGCATTCTTTATTTGTCACAGAATTTGCTTCAACATTATTTTGTATTCCTATAGTTCCTTATTTCTAAACTCTAAGAATAAGAATAGTTATACTCTGGGCTTTTTACTTTCCCATTTCTTAAGGGAAATTCACCTCCAATTTCTTGAATTTAAAAATTCCCATCTCTTACAAAATATGTTCCTCTACCTCTACTACACCATAACTTCAACCATTCCTGTCCTTTCCTTTCACCACCATTTTAAATTCCTTGATTTCTTTCTGTTCTTTCAGTATTTCAATTCTCTTTTGGCCTCATTTCCCTTTTAACACAATGATTCTCTATTTCACACAGGCAAAGAATTCTCAAGTTGGAAGTGACTTTAGAGACCTTCTCTTCTGCCCTGTATATGAACAGAAATCCCCTCTACAATGATAAGTAGTTATGTAACCTCCCTTAAGACCTCCAGAGAAATGAATATATTGACTCCTAGTCTATCCATTCAACTTTGAGACGCCAACTCTTAGAAAACCTTTTTCTTACTTGAGCCAATTAATGTCAATGTTCTCTTCTGTCTTTCAATTCATGACCCTACAAAATGGTTAAATAAAATCCACAGACCAAACAATGTCCATTCTTCTCTCCATTCTCTTACTAGCTTTCTATCATGGTGGGGGAGGAAATACTATACTCATAGGACATTGCTTAAATATATAATATTTGATAAAAGTTTGTTGAATGAATGAATGAATGAGAATATGATAGAGAAGGTGGATAAAATTCAACTTCTAAGAAGTTACAACTTGATCATATATTACTGGAGGCTTTCTGAGTTCAAATCTGGGCTTAGACACATACTAGCTGTGTGACTCTTGGCAAGTCACTTAACCTCTGTTTGCCTTAATCCACTAGAAAAGGAAATGACAAACCACTTCAGTAACTTTGCCAAGAAAACCCTATGGAAAGTATAGCACACAGGGTCACTTAGAGTTGGACATGACTGAACAACTAGTTACTATATGGGAAGATAGTGTAGTTATGGCTAGAGGTCCACCCTTGGAATAAGAGAGACCTGGAAAAGTCCCTCCTTTGACACATAGTAACTTTGTGAATGGGCACAAGTAACAAATATCTTCATCTTTGAGTGACCCCAAACAACCCTCTAAGGGTGAAGGAATCATTGATGAGGAGGCATTGAAGAAGGAATATAAATAATCAAATGATTGTGAGTCTAGAAATGTATTACTCATAGACATACAAATATGTAGTATTTTTGTGCTATAGTCACATAGACAAAAAATAAAGGTGGCTTGGGTGTATGATGAGGTCTAAACCCCCAGTGAAGATTCCAGATGTCCTAGGGTTCTGCCCTTATATCTGATATTGCTGGGGGGATTCAGGAAGGACTGAGTGGGAGAGGGATATTGGCCACAGTTTACTAGAGGGTGGTCTAGATTAGGACTCTTCTCTTCCTTCTTATCAATCATAAAGACATTATGATTAGTAAAGTTGGCTAACCTAGCATACGTGGAATAGAGTTTGTCAAAGTGAAAGCTTGAAAACATCACATTATTAATGTTAAATGTAGCTGACCAAGTCAGTCATTGAGTACATAAGAAATTCCTGGTACATGGACAGGTTAATCAGTGGTCAAACATAAAGTCACTTCTATCAACTAGGCCCTAGAAAAAGGCCAGTTTATACTCTATGATTGTAAGGTACAGAAGAGTAGTGCATTTGTATCAGGGGAAGAAACTTTGATTTTTTCCTTCATACCAATTAAATCAGGTTTAGTATTCCAAATGCATGAGATTATCTATCTATCTATCTATCTATCTATCCTAGAAAGAAACAAACAAACAAGAGTGAGTTAACTGAAATGACAGAAACCTTGGATGGTGATAAGTTGTCTAAGTTTACAATGAACATTTTATTGCTAATGGAAGGGTGGTGAGTGGGCTCTCAGGGAATAAAGGAATATTGACCTGATAGGGGGAAGCATGTTGAGAAGTCATCAGCTGTGTCAGAGTTCTTTCATATGTACCAGATGCCACATAAGCCAAATCCTGAAAGGCTGAGGTAGTTGACTGATAAACTCATTTTCAGAGAGGAATGAGAGAGCTCAGATCAACTATTCCAATATAAATTACTCAGTAATTTATTTCATTCTGTCTTCTGCACCAATAACAAAATACAATAAAATGAGAGCAGAATTTCTGGCAGAATAACTGTCCTCTTTCCTCAGACTTTTTTCTGTCTAATGATGTGACAGGTAGAATCTGAAATAACTGAGGAAACAAAGGTTCAAGGTTTTGAGAATATCAATTTCTTAAGCAATGCATGAAACTTGCAAAACAAATTGGCACCAGCCCTCCATTACTTGACACTGGACCCAGAATACAGGGGGAGACAGATTTAACAGAATATAAACCAGGATACAAGATTAGGTAACCTGATTTCTAATTGGAGGAAAGATTAGAGATTTTTCAAGTTTGAGGGAGTAGGGGGAAGCAAAGAGGTACAATCCCCTGAAATCAGAAAAAGAGCTCCCCAACTACTTCCCAAGTATCTACATTCAATCATAAGAAATACAAGACAGTAGCTGATTGACCAGTGTTGGGCCAGATTTCAGAGAAGTCATATAAGTTGTTTGAGATGTATAATGGTGAGAAAACTCCTTGCATCAGTCTTTGGATCTAACTAGATTTTTGGTCAGTATAACTCAGGTCTGAATTAAGCATTAAACAAGTCTGGTTTCTAGCAACAGGTAGAGTTGGTCTAGCTTCCCAGTCATGTAGAGCTAAGTTAAAACAATGTAATAAACTTTTCTCATAATTACCACTGCAAAAAGTATTCTCACAAGACTGACATTGGATTTATGCATAGAATTGAACAGAAAGGGAACTGAACTGGAGTCAGAATTGAATCAAAAGATGAAGTCTGTTTGATTCACTTAATTCCTACAAATGAATCCCAAACTTTTCTCCTGGCTTACAACCTCCAAATCTGTTATCTGTCCTACAAAACCCAATACCCTCTCTTATCTTCGAAACTACAAATTCTTCAACATAATTTTCAACTTTATTTCTCCCTTATGAACCTTAAAATCCATACTTTTTTTGCATGCCCCAGGTACCACTTCTCTTTTACATTAATACCCTTTAATACTTCATTAATCTTAACCCTTATTTCCTTTATAGACCCCTTAGAAAACAACTACCAAGTTTTTTCTTTCCTCATAATACTCAAATTGCAAAGAAGGCAGAATTTCCTGAGTCAATCACAGGCTCTGGAAGCAGAACCAATGGGGGAAGAATGACCATTCTGGGGAAAAATTTAATAAATGAATTAAGGTCACTGAGGCACTGAAGCTCTAATGGGTTTTATTTTTCAGCCAAAAATTCAGGTAAAATATTTTGACTTTTCATTGAAACTATCAATTAACCAAAGATTATATCAGATAAAGATCCTTTAATCCTATTGTTCAATCATGTCTGTCTCTTTGTTACACCATTTGGGGTTTTCTTGGCAAAGATACCATAGTGGTTTGCCATTTTCTTCTCCTGCTCATTTTACAGATGAGGAACTGAGGCAAACAGGCTTAAGCGACTTGCCCAGGGACACATAGCTAGTATCCGATGCTGCATTAGAACTCAAGAAGATAAGTCTCCTTGACTTCAGGTATGGCACTCTATCCATCCACTGTGGCACTTAGCAGCTCTTAATCTTATTGGGAAAAGATTAATTTTAATCCCTACAGAATTTGACTTTGTATATGTGGTAATCATCCTTATACTTTTCCTTTTTTTGGGGGGTGGAGAGAGAACTTGGTTTGTGGTGGCCAGGGAGAAAGGATGAATGTGTTCATTTGATTGGTTATTATTCTTCCTCTCTCTTGAAATGCTGTTTCCATTGTTAGAATATTCAGTGCCTTCTATGAGGAGAAGGGGAACTGAGATTCTTTGGTAGCAGATTTCTGGAGAGCATCACATATACTAGACCTTATTGGATTAGCTTATATTATGAATGATTTCTTCATATAATTTGAAAAGAAAGTATCAGTGTTATTGTAATGTTTTATTTCAAAGAAACTGTAATCTCATGAGTATAATGGTCTGGAGGGCTTTTTAAGTGTAAAAGGGTCTTCAAGGACTTCCCATCATCTCACCTGATTTTTCACCTCAGAGGCCAGACTCATGACATTCTGTATTGGTGTATTCTCCAAACTTCTGACTCCCTCTTCTTAGGCCTAGCTATCATTAACAAATGGTCATATGCTGCTATTACTAGTACTAGTACTAGTACTACTACTACTAACAACAACAACAAAGCAATAAGGATAATAATTATAATTATAATGATAATAATAAAACATTACTATTGAAAAATATCAAACAACATATTTATTATACGTTGTGGACACACTTTTCATTTTGACTACCAGACTATTTCCTCATCTCTTTCATTGCATCCCACAAACTGGAATCTGGTGTCTCTTTCAACTCTTTTGAAAACTGACAATATTATAGATTTGATAATTTATCTCTTCAGGAATACATCTTATTCTTATGTTTATATGAATTCCCTATGTACATTGGATCTCAAATTTTTATGTGATAAATTTACTTCATTTTTAAAAAATTTTACCAATGATTCTTTCACTTCTAATAATATTATTTTTGGTAGGAATATTTTTTTTCAATTTTATATAATTGATACCATTCATTTTATGGTTTATTATTATTTCTGTCCATTGTTCAAAAAATTCCTCCCATCTATAATTATGTAAAGTATCTCCTTACCTTCTCCTCTAAGTTACTACCTATGTATATATGTGTGTATATGTATATGTATACACATGTATACATATATGCATCACATATCCATGTGGAATTGATTATTTTTATGCTGCAGCATGTTTCTCTA
Organism: Vombatus ursinus; assembly: GCF_900497805.2. NCBI lineage: Eukaryota > Metazoa > Chordata > Mammalia > Diprotodontia > Vombatidae > Vombatus > Vombatus ursinus. The sequence goes on from NW_020954596.1 coordinate 68,545,285, forward strand.
AACATAATTTTTGACATACTGCTCTCCATTTTTGCCAGTAAACTGGACATAGTGTGCCTTTAACATCATAGTTGGTATCCTTGGGATTGTCAAACAAATTGCTACTATGTTTGATCATTACATCTGGGTTTTTTGTACCTAATTTGTTACATCTATCAACTTTTCCATTTTTAAAACATTACCAAATAGTTTTGATGATTATTGCTTTGTACTGTAGTTTCAGATCTGCTGCATTATTCCTTCTTTCTTTTTCTTTTATATTATTTCCCTAGAGGCTATTCAACTTATACACAAAGACATGAATTTTGTTATCATTATTTTCTTGTTCTATAACATAATATGTTTGTTATTCAGCTACCCTCTTCTATTCATGAGTGAATTAATTCCATTCATATTCATGGATATGATTCTTAATTGCCTATGTTCTCTCTCTTATATTTTTAATTATCTTTACCTCTCTTTGTCCCACATCCTCTGTTAAAAATTAAAAAGAAGCTATGGAAAGAAAATGAATGAGATCAGTAATAATAATTTAAATTGAAGTGGTCTGACCTTATTCCTTTGTTTTTCCTCTTTTCACTTATCTGATATGCACAATACTGGTCTTCACATTTTCTTTTTCTCCTTTTAAAAACTTATGATTGTTTCTTCAATGAAATTGATTTTGTTTGTAATAATTTCCTCCTAATTCTACATCCCTTTTCAACTCTGTTATACTTCTCTCTAGCCTTCCTCAGCTCTTGCCTATTTGTTGAAAGTATGTTATTATTTGCATATGCACTGTTATCTGAACCAGTTAAAAGAAATTTGAACACATACATGTAATAGGTCCCTACCTAAGCACCACTTAATGGCTATTTTTTTGGGCTTTCCTGGCTCAGAGTGAATATAAATAGTAATTGTTTCTCTTTTGGCCAGCAACCTTGAGGGTCCTCCCCTCCCAGTTTGACATTTTTTTTATTATTAAAGGGGCCAGTCCTTGACTCACTTCTTAAAGAGGCCTATTTGCTGAATTGACATTACCTCACTCAAAGTGAGAACCTTAAAAAACCTTAGCTTAAAAAGGCCAGGGTCTTCCGTTGCATCCTGGGCCATCTCCAGTCATCCTGATGAACAGCTAGCCACTGGACCCAGATGGCTCTGGAGGAGAAAAAGGAGGAGAAAGTGACCTTGCACAGCCCTCCCCCACCCAAAAAAAAAGCCAATTGCAAATCACATCTACCTCCCTGATGTCATGGTCTTCTTCTAGAATGAAAAACAAACACAACAACAACAACAACAACAACAACAACAACAATAACAACAGCAACAACAGTTTTCCCTTTTTTAAATGAAACATTTTTTTCATCAAACATCAAACATCAAAAGGTGGGGAGAACAGGAGACTTCAGTATACAAATTTCTCAGGAAGGGAGGGAGTGGAAAGCTTTGTCTATTTGTCTAAAATCACCTAATGCACATTAATAAGTAAATTATCACTTTCTCCTTGGCTTCCTAAGAGAATTCAGTTTCATTTTTTTATCTATCCACTACATTCTTTCCTCAGAGAAGAGAGTGTACCTATTTAAAAGTGTACAGGTTTAACTTATTAAGACACATGTCTATATACAGTATCTTCTCTGGCTAATTTACTGTGCCCGTTGATTCCTTGCTCTACAGGACCCGAAGCCCAACAAGTTGTGATGAAGACACAGCTAAAGAGTGAGAAACTCAGGAAAGAAAACAAAATCCTGTATGACAAAACATATGTCCATGACTCTGAGAGATGAGGGGAAGAAAGAAACTTAATATGGATAAAAGAAGAGGTAGTACCTATGTGGATAGCTGTTAGGTGACTTATGAGGCTATCCTACTTCTCTACTTCATATTGTTTTCCTTTAGTTCTTTTTTAACATTTATTTTTCCCAATTTCATGTAAAAACAAATTTTACATTTTTTTAAATTAAATTTGAAATTCTTCCCCCCCACTCTTCCCCTTTCATTGAGAAGGCAAGTAATTTGATATACATTATACATCTTCAGTCATGCTAAACATATTGCAATATTAGTCAGGTTGTGAAAGAAAACATAGACCAAAAAAAAAGTAAATTTAAAAAGTATTCTTTGATCTGTATTCGGACTTCATCAGTTCTTTCTCTAGAGGTTGATAGCATTTTTCATAAAACAAATAAACAAGCAAACAAACCAAAAATATCCTTCAGAATTGTCTTAGATCATTGTAGTGCTGAGAATGGCTGTCATTCATAGCTGATGATCATATGATATTGTTGTTACTATGTACTATGGTTCTTCTCACTTCACTTTATATCAGTTCATGTGAGTCTTTCCAGTTTTTTCTGAAACCACCCTGCTCATTTTTTCTTATAGCACAATAGTATTCCATTACAATCATGTACCACAACTTGTTTAGCCATTGCTTAATTGATAGGTATCCTGTCAATTTCCAATTCTTTTCCAACACAAAAAGAGCTACTATTAATATTTTTTATACATATAGGTCTTTTTTTCTTCAACTCTCTTTGGGACACAGTCCTAGTAGTGCTACTGCTGCGTCAAAACGTATGCACATTTCTATAGCCTTTTGGCCATATTTCCAAATTGATTTCCAGAATGATTGGATCAGTTCACAACTCAACTAATAGTACATTAGTGCTCCAATTTTCTCACATCCCCACCAACATTTGTTGCTTTATTTTTTTTCAGCCAAAGGCAAGGTTTATTAGAATATCTGTCATGTTGGGCATACTCTTAAGGAGTCTGAACATTAGTCAGCTATTGGATAGATTATAAGAATCTGAGCAGTAGCTAAATTGCAAGAATCTGAACCTGTTGCTTTATTTTTCAATTATATAAGCCAATATGACAGGTGTAAAGAGGTACCTAATAGTTGTTTTAATTTTCATTTCTCTAATCAATAGCAATTTAAATCAATTTTAAACTGAGTATATATAGCTTTGATTTCTTCATTTAAAAACTGCCTATTTATATCCTTTGATCATTTATCAATGAGGGTGTGTGTGTGTGTGTGTGTGACTAGTATTCTAATAAATTTGACTTAGTTCTCTATATATTTGTAAAATTATGATTTTAATGGAGAAAGTTGCCATAAATTTTCCCCAATTTTTTGTTTTCCTTCTAATCTTTTCTGCATTGGTTTTGTTCATGAGGGAAAAAAAAAACCTTTTTATTTCATGTAATTAAAATGATCTGTTTTATGTCACATAATATTTTCTATCTTTTTTTTGGTCATAAATTCTTCTGCTGTCTAAAGATCTGACAAGTAAACTATTCCATGATCTCCTAATTTACTTATGGTACCACCCTTTATGGCTAAATCATGTAATCCATTCTACTATCCACTTTTTATTTTTATCATATTTTATGGTTGAGTTCATCACATTCACCTTCGTACTTACTGTGTGAACACATTTCACAATACACTATCTCTCTCCATTTTACTTTTTTCACTCTCTCTCTCTCTGTCTCTTTCTCTCTCTCTCTCTCTTTCTCTTTCTGTCTCCCTTCACCCTATCCCTTTTCACAAGTATTTTGCTTTTGATCAGTGCCTCTCTCAATCTGCCCTCCCTTCTATGAGGCCCCCTTCTTTTATCCACCTTACCTCTTACTTCCCTGTAAGGCAAAATAGATTTCTATACCCAACTGAGTGTATGTTATTCCCTCTTTATGCCAATTCCAGTGAGTTTAGTTTTAGTTTTTTTTTGTTAGTTTAGTGTCCCAGTTTTCCCCACATTCCTTTTAACATCCAACATTTTTCATTTTTGTCATATTAGCCAATCTGATAGGTGTGAAGTAGTACCTCAGTGTTGTTTTATTTTGTATTTTTCTGATTAATAGTGATTTAGAACATTTTTTCATGTGACTATAGATAGCTTTGATTTCTTTGTTTGAAAACTGCCTGTTTTTACCCTTTGACCATTTATCAATTGGGGAATGACATTTTTTTTTCATAAATTTGACTCAGTTCTTTATAAATTTGAGAAATGAGGCCTTTATCAGAGATATTTATTGTAACCTCCCCCCCCCAGTTTTCTGCTTTCCTTACTTATAATTTTGGTTGTACTGGTTTTGTTTGTGCAAAAACTTGTAAATTTTATATGCTCAGAATGATATACATTTCATAATGTTCTCTATCTCTTGTTTGGTCCTAAATTCTTCCTTTATCCATAAATCTGATAGATAAACTATTTTATGCTCTCTTAATTTGCTTGTAGTGTCACCTTAATGTGTAAATCATGTGGTAAATATTTTTCTATACCTAGTTTCTGTCATACTGTTTTCTAGTTTTCCCAGCAGTTTTTGTAAAGTAATGAGTTTTTGTTTCAAAAGCTTTGATCTTTGGGTTTATCATATACTAATTTATGATGGTCCTTTGCTGAAAGGTAATTTGTACCTAATCTATTCCACTGATCCACCAATCTATTTTTAGCTAGTACCAGATTGCTTTGAGAATTGACACTTTATAATACAGTTTGAAATCTGGTATGGCTAGACCACCTCCTTTTGTATTTTGTTTTCATTGATTCCCTTGATATTCTTGAGATTTTTTTCTTACAGATGAATTCTGTTGTTATTTTTTCTAGCTCTATAAAATATTTTTTGATAGTTTTATTGGTTTGACACTGAATCAAAAATTAATTTAGGCAGAATTATCATTTTTATTACATTGACTCAGCCTACCCATGAACAATTAATATTTTCTTCCAGTTGTTTAGATCTGACTTTATTTGTGTGGAAAATGTTTTATTGTTGTGTTCATATAGTTCCTAGGTTTGTTTTGGCAGGTAGACTCCCAAGTATTTTATACTGTCTACAGTTATTTTAAATGGAATTTCTGTTTCTATCTCTCGTTGATGAACTTTATTGGCAACGTATAGAAATGCTAATGATTTATGTGAGTTTATTTTGTATACTGCAACTTTGTTAAAGTTGTTAATATTTTCAAGTAGTTTTTTAGTTGATTCTCTAGGATTTTCTAACATCATAACATCTGCAAATAGTGATAGTTTTGTTTCCTCATTGTCTATTCTAATGCCTTTAATTTGTTTTTCTTCTCTTATTGCTATAGCTAACATTTCTAGTACAATATTGAATAATAGAGGTGATAATGGACATCCTTGCTTCACTCCTGATTGTATTGGGAAGGCTTCTAGCTTATCCCCATTATAGATAATGCTTGCTGATGTTTTTAGATAAGTATTACTTGTCATTTTAAAGTAAACTCCATTTATTCCTATGCTCTCTACTGTTTTTTAATAGGAACAGGTATTGCACTTTGTCAAAGGCTTTTTCTGCATTTATTGAAATAATCATGATTTCTGTTGGTGTTGTTATTGATACGATCAATTAGGCTGATACTTTTCCTAATATTGAACCAGCCCTGCATTACTGGTATAAATTCTACCTGGTCATAATGTATCATACTTTTGATATATTGCTGCAATCATCTTGCTAATATTTTCTTCAAAAGTTTTGTATCAATATTCATTAGAGAAATTGGTCTATAATTTCTTTTCTCTGTTTTACCTCTTTCTAATCTAGGTATCAGCACCATATTTGTGCCCTAAAAGGAGTTTGGTAGGACTCATTCTTTGCCTATTTTTCCAAATAGTTTATAGAGCTTTGGAATTAATTTTTCTTTACATATGTGGTAGAACTCACTTGCAAATCCATCTGATCCTAGGGATTTTTTCTTAGAGAGTTCATTAATGGCTTGTTCAACTTCTTTTCCTAAGGTAAGATTATTTAGGCATTATATTTCCTGATTTGTTAATCTAGGTAATTCATCTTTTCAGAAATATTCATCAGTTTTGCTCATATCAGATTTTTTGGCATATGATTGGGCAAAATATTTCCCAATGATTCCTTTAATTTCTTCTTCATTGATTGTGATCTCATCCTTTTTATTTTTGAGACTGGATATTTGGCTTTCTTCTTTTAAAAAACATCAAATTAACCAATGGCTTATTTCTTCTTCTATTATATATACATATATATATATGTGTGTGTGTGTGTGTATACATATATATACACTTATATACATATATGTATGTGTGTATATAAATATATATATAAAACCTGCTCTTATATTTGTTTATTAGCCCAATTGCTTTTCTTTTTATTTTCAATTATATTAATCTCATTTATTTCCAATTTGGTACTTAATTGGGGATTTTTAATTTGTTCTTTTTATAGTTTTTTTTAAAATTTTAGTTGCATGCCATATTCATTGATCTGCTCTTTTTCTATTTTGTTGATGTAAGAATTTAGAGAAATAAAGTTTCTCCTAAGTACTACAATTGCTGCATCCCATAAATTATGGTATACTACCTCATTATTATCATTCTCTTTAATGAAATTATTGATTGTTCCTATGTTTTCTTCTTTTGCCCACTTATTCTTTAGGAGTAGATTATTTAGTTTCCAATTAATTTTAACCTATTTTCCACTGCCCTTTATTGAATGTAACTTTTAATGTATTATGATCTGAAGAGGATACATTTAATATTTCTGCCTCTCTACATTTGATTTTTAGGTTTTTGTTCCCAACATATGGTCAGTTTTTGTGTAGGTACCATGTATTATATTCTTTTCTGTTGCCATTCTGTTTTCTCCAAACTTCTGTCATATCTAACTTTATTTCTTTTATTAACTAAACAAATAAGCATTTTATTGATATATAAAATAATAATACCAATAAGAACTTCACATTCACACATAGAGATTTAAAGTTTATGAAACATAACATTTGTACCATTAGTGTTCAGTTGTGTCCAACTCTTTCTGATACCATTGGGGATTTTAGTGGCAAAGATACTGAAATCTTTTGCCATTTCCTTTTCCAGCTAGTTTTACAGATGAGGAACTGAAGCAAACAGTGTTAAGTGACTTGCCCAGGGTCACACAGCTAGTAAGTATCTGAGGCCAGATTTGAACTCAGGAAGATGAGTCTTCCTGATTCCAAGCCCAGTGCTCTAACCACTGCACCACCTAGCTGCCGTGTAACATACATTGCATCATTTGATTTTTTGCAATAGACATATGAGGTAGGTGTTATTATTATTCTAGTTTTGCAAAAGAGGAAACTGAGGCTCAAAGAAAATTGAATGACATGCCTATAAGACTTTCTGTATATACCTATAGAACTTTCTGAATCCAAGTGCAGTGCCTTACCTAGAAACCAGAAGTCAAAGAAAAACCTAAAGGCAAAAACAAATTGATGTTCTCATCTCTGTTACTTTCTATTTAGTTTTCTTGGGAATTTGTGTAAGCATTGATGTCTTTCACAGTCTCAGAGAAGAAGAAACCTCAGATGCCATCTAATAGTGATTATTCTTGAATGAGTCCCTGTGTTGGTATCTCCAGCAAGTGGTCACTTAACATTTACTTGGAAACCACCAATTTTGAAAGAAACTTCCCAAGGAAGAAGATACCATTTTTATTTGGCTCTTATTGTTAAGAATTCTCCTCCATCCCCTCCACCCCTCCCCCCAAAAAACAAGCCTTAACTCTTTCTCTTTGTGATTTTTGTTCATTGTGTCTTATTCTTTCCAATGAGGCCAATCAGAACAGGTTAGGTAGATGGAATGATGTACCAGAGAGGGCACTGAGCTTGGAACCAGAAAGATTTGATTACAAATCCTGCTGCCTCAGACACTTATCAGCTATATTGCCATGGACAAAGTTACTTAACTTCTATGCCTCAGTCCTTTCATCTGTAACATGAAGGGGTTGGATTCCATAGCCTTTAAGGCCCCTTCTGCCTTTAAATCTATGATCTTGTGACTATAATCCCTGTTCCACAGGAGAGTACTTCAGCTAAAATACAACTAATAATGTCACCACTGGGTACTGGGGATTCCCCAATCCCTTCAAATAGTCCATACTGAGTATGTCCTCCAGTTCTCTTGCCATCCTGGTTATCTTCTTGTGGACAAGTTTCAATTTTCCTAAAAGTGTGACACCAGAACTGAACACAGTACTCCAAATATTCCTTTATAAGAGTAGAGTACAGTAAGACTATCTTCTTCTGAAATCACTGAAGTTATGACCCTCCTAGTGTAGCCCCTTTGGTGTTAACTTCCCCCAACTCCTTCTATAACTGACAGGTTGGGTCCCCAGAGGGTGGCTGACTACCTCACCCATTAGAGTTCTATGAATAATGCTAAGAAGCTGTGGGATTGGGGGTAGAGACAGTAGTTTTCTGGTGCTGTAGATCATGAGCCCTACCCACATCAATGTGTTACTCATTGATTATCAGTTGATAAAAATTTCCATGCCTGAGTTAATTAGCTTTTAGAAATGTATACTTACTGTGGAAGTATAGTAAGAATAACTGCTTCAAAACCATTTGCCCAAAAGTCTTGGACACATTCTACCATGAAAGTATTCAGAGTCTAAGAGGAAGGGCTCAAGCTTAGAGAACATATGTAACAAAGGAAGAATTCACAGCTCCTGATTGGATGAAGGCACTGTAATTTTCTCCCCTTGTGCAACCCTCTTATTTATTTATTTATTTATTTATTTTTAAAAGGAATTTAATTTAATTTTTTTCCTTTTATTTTTTAAAATTTATTTATTTTTAGTTTTCAACATTCACTTCCACAAGATTTTGAGTTCCAAATTTTCTCCCCATCTCATCCCTCCCCCCACCCCAACATGGCATGCATTCTGTATACCCCTTCCTCTAATCTGTCTTTCCTTTGATCTCTCCCCACCTTCTATTATCCCCTATATCTAACTTTTCTAATGTTCTATTCACCTCCTTAACTTCTTTCTCGTTCATTTTTCAATCGAATTTATCAAATTTTGAGAGGGGATGGTTCAGGTTCCCCACTCATATAGTTTTGCTGTATTTCTTCCTTTAACTCATTTAAGTTCTTCTTTAAGAATTTGGATGCCTAACCAATTGGTGCATGTATTACTTCATTTTCTATGATGCTTTTTGTATGATATAGTTTTCTTCATTATCTCTTTTAATTACATCTATTTTTGCTTTTGCTTTGTCTGAGATCAGAATTGCTACACTTACTATTTTCATATCAGTTGCAGCATAATAGACATTCTACTCTAGCCCCAAACCTTTTCTCTGTGTGGGTCTCTCTTCTTCAAGTGTATTTCTTATAAACAACATAATGTAGTGTTCTGGTTTTCAATCCACCCTGTTATCCACTTCCATTTTATTGGAGAGTTCATTCCATTCACATTCGTAGTTATGATTATTTACTGTGTATTTTCCTCCATCCCATTGTTCCTTTTTGTCCTCCCAATTCTTTCACTATTTCCATCCTCAATAGTGTTTTGCTTATGTCCACTGCCTCCTTCAATCTGCCCTTTTTTCTGTCAATCTGCCCTCTTTACTTGATCTTCTCCCCTCCTACTCCCATGTTGGTAAGATAAATTCCTATATTCAACTGATTATATGTATTATTCACTCTTTTAACCAATACTGATGAGAACAAGGTTCAAACAATGTCCATTGTCCACCCTCCAATTTTTCCCTACATTGTAATAGTTTTTTCACTCCTCATTATGTGAAATAATTTACCCTGTTCTACCTCTCCCTTCTTCTACACCTAGTGTACTCCTCATTCTCATCCCTTAATAATTTTTATGTAATTCCCTCAATTTCTGCTGATGCCCCTCCCTCTATGTATATTCCTCCCAGCTATACTATCAGTGGTACAATTTTTAAGAATTACAAGTATCATCTTCTCATGGACAGATGTAAACAGTTCAGCTTCAGTGAATCCCTTATGTTTTCTTTTCCCTTTTCATGTTTTTAAGCTTCTCTTTGTTCTTGTTATTGGATATCAGATTTTTGTTCATTTCTTGTCTTATCCTTATGAAAGCTTGAAATCCTTCTATTTCATTGAATGGCCATTTTTTTTTGCCTTGAAATATGATGTTTAATTTCACCAGGTCAGTGATTCTTGGCTGTAGTCCAAGCTCCTTCACCTTCTGAAAAATCATTCTCTATGACCTCCAATCCTTTAATGTTGCAGCTGCCAAGTCCTATGTAATCTTCTTTTTTCTTTTCTTCTTTTTTTTTCCTTCCTGATATTTGAATTGTTTCTTTCTGGCCATTTGCAATATTTTTTTTTTCTTTGACCTGAGAGTTCTGAATTTGGGCTATAATTTTCCTTGGAGTTTTTATTTTGCTATCTCTTTCCTGAGGTGATCAGTGAATTCTTTCAATACCTATTCTTCCCTCTGGTATCAGAACATTAGGGCAGTTTTCCTTGATAATTTCTTGAAAGATGCTGTCCAGCATCTTTATATTTCATTATGACTTTGAGGTTGTTCAAGGATGCTGTCATTGTCTCTCCTATATCTATTTTCCAGGTCAGTTGTTTTCAAATGATATATTTTAGATTTTCTTCTACTTTTAAAAAAATTTGAACTTATTTGATTGATTCTTGATTTCTGATAAAGTTGTTAGCTTCCATCTGCCCAATTCTAACTTTTAAGGACTTGTTTTCCTCAGTTAGCTTTTGTACTTCTTTTCCCATTTGACCAACTGTACTTTTTAGAGTTGCTTTCTTCAGTGTATTTTTTATCTCCTTTCCCATTTGGCCAATACTACTTTTTAAGAAGTTGTTTTCTTTTTCTAAGCTGTTGCCTTTTTTTTCATAATTCTCTTGCATCAGTCTCATTTATTTCCCCAATTTTTCTTCTATTTCTCTCATATGATTTTTAAGCTCCTTTTTGAGGTCTTCCATCAGTTCTTTCTAGGCTTGAGACCACTTCCCATTTTTGTTTGGGGCTTTGACCATAGATGTTTTGACATTGTTGTTCTCTCCTGAGTTTGTGTTTTGATGTTCCATGTCACCATAACTTTCTTTGGTCAGATTGTTTTTTTTTTCCTCCTTTTTTTTGCTCATCATTTTTTTTGGCCATTTTTCCTTTCTTTTAAAGTTGAGCACTGGAAGATGGCAAAGGCAGGGACTCACCTGAGCTCTCCCCCAATCAACTTTAAATAGTGGCCCTAAACAGATTCTAGAGCATCAGAACCCACAAAAGATGAAGTGAAACAATTTTTTCAGCCCAAGAAAAAAAAATTCTGACCATAGTTACTATGGTGACAAGGAAGATCAAAAGACATACTCAAGAGAAGATAAACAAAGTAAAAGTAAAAGCTCCTACATCCAAAGCATCCAAGAAAAAGATGAATTGGTCTCATGCCATGGGAAAAAAGCTATAAAAGGATTTTGGAAAATCAAATAAAAAGTTGAAAAGAAAGATGAGAGGGATGAAAGATAATCATGAAAAAATGAGTCAACAGCTTGGTAAAGGAGGCACAAAAAATACTTAAGGAAATAATACCTTAAAAAAATCAGACCAAATGATAAAAGAGGTCCAAAAAGTCAATGGGGAGAAGAATGACTTAAAAAGCAGAATTGGCCAAATGGAAAAAGAGGCACCAGAATTTATTGAAGAAGAAAACTCCTTAAAAAATAGAATTAGCCAAATGGAAAAGGAGGTTCAAAAGCTCAGAGAAGAAAATAATTCTTTAAAAATTAGAATTGAGCAAATGGAAGCTAATGACTTTGCGAGAAATCAAGAAGCAATAAAACAAAACCAAGTGAATGAAAATAAAGTGGAAGACAATGTGAAATATCTCATTGGAAAAAAAAAACGGACCTGGAAAACAGACCCAGGAGAGATAATTTGAAAATTCTTGGACTACCTGAAAGCCATGTTAAAAAAAAGAGCCTGGACATTATCTTTCAAGATGTCATCAAGGAAAATTGCCTTGATATTCTAGAACTATAGGGTTAAATAGAAATCAAAAGAATCTTCTGATCATCTTCTGAAAGAGATCCCCAAATTAATACTCCCAGGAATATTATAACCTAATTCCAGAGCTAGCAGGTCAAGGAGAAAATATTGAAAACAGGCAGAAAGGAACAAGTATCATGGAGCTACAAACAGGATAATACAAGATTTAGCAGTTTCAACCATAAAGGAACAGAGAACTTGGAATATGATATTCTGGAGGGTAAAGGAGCTACCATTACAACCAAGAATCACCTACCCTGAAAATGGGAGTATAATCTTTCAGAGGAAAAAATTGAATATTCAATGAGATAGAGGACTTTCAAACATTCTTGATGAAAATACCAGAGTTGAATAGAAAATTTGACTTTCAAATACAAGAGTCAAGAGAGCATAAAAAGGTAAGCAGGAAAGTGAAATCATAAGGGACATAATAAGGTTAAACTTTTGATATTTCTACATGGCAAGATTATACTTGTAACTCATAAGAACTCTCTTATTACCAGGGCAGATAGAAGGAGCACATAAAGACACAGGTCACAGGTGTGAGTTGAATATGAAAGGTTACTGTCTAATAAAATTAAAAAAAAAATAAAATTAAGGATTAGGAGAGGAATTTCCTGGGAGAAATGGAAAGTAAGAAGTAGAATGGAGTAAATTACCTGACATAAAGTAGACAAGAGAAATAAAATAGACATTTCTTTTACAATGTAGTGGAAGAGGGGAGATGCAAATGTAAGTTAGCAAACTATACCCTCATCAGAATTGAATCAAAGAGGAAATAGCATTCACACTCAATTGGGTGTAGTAATCTATCTTACCCTACAGTAAAGTAGGAGGAGAAGTGCATAAGAGAAGGCAGGACTCATAGAAGGGAGGGTGGTTGGGGTAGGGGGTAGTCAGAAGCAAAACACTTTTGAGGAGGAATGGGTGAAAGGAGAGATAGAATAGAATAAACAAGGCAGAGGCAATAGAATAGAGCAAAATACAGTTAGCAACAATAACTGTGAAAAATAATTGAAGCAAAATTTTTCTGATAGAGGCCTCATTTCTCTAATGTATGGAATACTGAGGGAAATTTATAAAATCAAGAGCCATTCTCAAATCAATAAATTATGAACAGATATGAATAGTTTTCAGAGGAAGTAATCAAAGCTATCTATAAGCATATGAAAAAAATGCTCTAACTCACTATTGATTGGAGAGATGCAAATTAAAACAATTCTGAGACACTACCTCATACCTATTAGTTTGGCTAATAGGACAGAAAAGGAAAATGATGGATAATGGAGAGAATGTGGGAAAAATGAGACATTAATGCACTGTTGGAGTTGTGAACTGATTCTACCATTCTGTAGAACAATTTGGAACTGTGCACAAAGCTCTGTAAAACCATGGACACCCTTTGACCTAACACTACTAAGTCTGTATCCCAAAAGAAATAAAAATACAAAAAGGAAAAGGCCCAGTATGTACAAAAATATTTATAGCAGCTCTTTTCTAGGGGTAAAATTTGCAAAGGAGATGTCAATCAACTGGGGAATGCTAAACAAATTGTGCCCTGTGATTGTGATGGAATACTATAAGAAATGGTGAACAGTATGCTCTCAGAAAAACCCAGAAAGACTTACATGAACTGATGCAAAGTGAAATTTACTGGATACAAGGTAACAGCAATATTGTAAGATAATTATCTGTGAATGACTTAACTATTCTCAGCAATACAATGAACCTAGACAACTCTAAAGGACTTATGATGAAAAATACTGTCCATCTCCAGAGAAAGAACTGATGGTGTCTGAATAGATTGAAACACATGTTTTTGTTTTTGTTTTTACTTTATTTTTCTTGAGGATTTTTTTTATTTGTTTGCTTTGTTTTGCTTTTGGTCTGTTTTCTTTCATGATATAACTATAATAGAATGTTTTGCATGAGTACACATGTAAAACCTATATCAAATTGCTTATCTTCTCAATGGGAGAGAGTTGGAGAGGGAGGGGAGAATTTGGAACTCAAAGTTTTTTTTTCTTTGTTTGTTTGCTTTTAATTAATTAATTTTTTTTTAGTTTTCAACATTCACTTTCACATGATTTTGATTTCCAAATTTTCTCCCCATCTTGTCCTTTCGCCACCCCAAGATGGCATGCATTCTGAGTACCCCTTCTCCTAATCTGCCATCCCTTCTATATCTCTCCCCAATTCTCTTATCCCCTTATCCTTCAAATTTCTTGTAGGGCAGGATAGATTTCTACACCCTATTTCCTGTATATATTTTTGACTAGTTGCATGTGAAAACTTTTTTTTAACTTTTGTTTTTAAATTTTTGGGTTCCAAATTTTCTCCCTTCCTCCCTCCCCAGCCACCCTCATTGAGAAGGCAAGCAATTCAATACAGGTTATACATGTATAGTCATGAAAAACACTTCCATAGTAGTCATGTTGTGAAAAACTAACTATATTTCCCTTTATCCTATCCTGACCCACATTTATTCTATTCTCTCTTTTGACCCTGTCGCTCCTTAGAAGTGTTTGCTTCTGATCACCCCCTCCACCAATCTGGCCTCCCCTCTATCATCCTCCTGCCCTCTTGTGCCCTTCCCCCCTATTTTCCTGTAGGATAACATAGATTTCCATACCCAATTGAGTATGTATGTTATTCTCTCCTTAAGCCAAATCCAGTGAGAATAAGATTCACTCATTTCCTCTCACCTTCCCCTGCTTTCCCTCCACCGTAAAAGCCTTTTCTTATCTGTTTTATGTGATAATTTACCCTATTCTACCTCTCCCTTTCTCCTTCTCTCTGTATAATCCTCTCTCACCCCTTAATTTTATTCTCCAGATATCACCCCTTCATCTTAAACTCACCCTGTGCCCCTCTATCTATCTATCTATCTATCTATCTATCTATCTATCTATCTATCTATCTATCTATCTATCTATCTATCT